>NW_027444522.1:22500-132500 GCF_048569485.1 Anomaloglossus baeobatrachus | reverse complement strand
GATGTTATATCATTGTACACTACTATTCCTTTATCTGTAGCTATACAAGCTTTGATTTTTCATTTGAATAAATATAGCTCCTATTCTTCAGCGTTTCAAAATTATATCGTACAAGTTGCGCAATTTTTGATGCAGCATAATTTTTTCGTGTTCAATAAACAGTTTTATTTACAGTACCACGGAGTTTCTATGGGTGCTAAATTTTCGCCTTCAATTGCGAATTTGATTATGGCTCATTGGGAGGAAAAATACTTATATGATATTAATAACCCTTACTGTAAATTCATCCACTGGTACGGTAGATTTATTGATGACCAGTTATTCATTTGGAATGGTCCCATCTTATTAATTCCGGAGTTCATGAATTATTTAAACAATAATCAATTCAATCTAAAATTCACCCATTTTTGTGACAATAATAAAATTAATTTTTTGGATTTGACTTTCACAGGCATGCCTAACCAGATTATATCCACTTGTATTTATCGTAAACCACTGGCTGGAAATACAATTTTACATGCTATGAGTAGTCATCCTAATCATACAATCAAAGCTGTACCAGTGGGTGAATTTACCAGGGTTTTGCGTAATTGCAGTGAGCATTCTGTATATAACAATGAAGTCAGATCAGCTGAATCCAGATTAAGTGCAAGGGGTTATCCATCCTGGACACTTCAGAGAGCACGCAAGATAGTAGAAAATAAAAACCGTGACCATTTGATAGATTTTTCAAATAAAAACTCTGAATGTAAAAACAATAAGAATAATATGAAATTGCATAACAAAATAGTGCTATCTTTACAATACAGCACACAATTTAATCACATCAAAAATATTATTAAACGTTATTTACCCGTTTTAAATGAAGACCCTGTTCTTGCAACCATACTGCAATCTGGTTGCAATGTGGTTGCTAAAAAAGCACCTTCACTGGGCAACATTCTTTCACCTAGTTTTTTTGTAAAAAATAAACCTGTTTCCACCTGGCTTGAACACAAGGGATTTTTTAGGTGCGGCACCTCACGCTGCCGCACATGTGAATTTGCCTTACCTTGTAGCTCATTTTCAAATACTGGTGAGACTGCCACATATTCCATTTCGAGGTACATTAATTGTAATACCACCAATGTGGTTTATTGCATTAAGTGCACCAGCTGCAACCTACTTTATATTGGTTGTACAGTGAGAAAACTCAAGGTGCGTTTTAATGAACATATCCGGGATATTTATAATTCTAAGGGCCCCGTTATTCCAGCCAGAAATCTCTCATCGGCATCCAGACATTTTATTTCACATCACAATTGCAATACTGACTCCCTGCGTGTTTTTGGCTTAGAAAAAGTTAAAATCTCTCCTCGTGGTGGTGATATCCAACATCAGGTTCTCACACGTGAGGCTTTTTGGATATTTCATTTGGGAACTAGAATACCCAATGGTCTTAATCTGAGACGAGATGTCATGTTTCATTATTAAATCTTGGTAGATAATGTTCGCATGTACATTTCGGATGATAGAGTTTTTTTATGTGGAATTTTAATATCAAAAATCTTTTCTGTATATACGAAAAAATAAAAAAATCTGTTCACTTATTGTTGAATTTTTGTATTGTTGCTTTGTATGTTATCTACCCCATGCTGGCACATGTGCTTTCTGATTAAACACACTCCTCCCATTGGTAGGAGTGAGTTTAAATGCTTGTGAGCAAGACATGTTCACTCAGGCTTGACAAAGAACGCAGGCAGCGTTCGAAACGCGTAGCCTTACGCCGCATATGGGCTCCCTATTTTTGTCATCACATTAATTTTTACGTCCTTTAATAAAATTTTGCATCAGTTTTACTACTACTCCGGAAGCTGGATTTTTCTTTCTTCTATTGGACCCTTGCACTGCCAGAGTGTTATCCTTGCATGCCGGACTTTGCCCCAGTTGAGCTGGATCACCTTTTTTCCTTCTCATTAAAATACAGTGGTCCAAGCAGTTCAAAACAGCATTAATGCAGGAAAGTAGTGCAGATAGGACTACGCGTTTCAGTGGTAAACTCCGCCTTCTTCACGGTCCAGAAGAGATTCAGAAGAGAAGGCGGATTTTACCGCTGAAACGCGTAGTCCTATCTGCACTACTTTCCTGCATTAATGCTGTTTTGAACTGCTTGGACCACTGTATTTTAATGGATCTATGAATAAAAAGTAAGAAATAAATGTTTAACAGCATCCTGGATTGCTCACGTTATTGCTGGACTTTGCTCTGTTGTTGTTCACATTTGTATGGATGACTCCTACATCCTGACCCGGGCACAACGAAGTTAACCAGGTCAGCTGAGGTTCCAGGTGGTTCACAGGAGTGAGCTGGTCTACATTGCTGGACTTATATATATATATAAAAAAGAAAAAAAAAAAAAGAAACACTTGTGAGGCTCATGTGTTGCCCATGGCAATTGCTTGTTAGTTGGTTGCTATGGGTAACCACAATTTTTAAATTAGTATTTTTTTTACACATAAAATGGCCACCAGCAACATCAGGATGGCATCAGAGAGAACAGCGGCCATCAGATCCTTAGCAGCCAATCAGAAATCATGTTTCATGTTTTCTATCCAGGATTAAAAATGAAAGCCAAGCTCTGATTGGTTCCCAACGCCGTGTGTTGTTGGAGATACCTGTCACCGTGTAGGGGTAGTAGATCCAGGCTTTTTCCACACGTAGAACATTCAAGGAACCACGCTGGGTATCCTTCTGCAAAAAAAAAAAAAAAAGAGGTGAAAATTAATACTGACCCATAATATGCTCCATAAAGTCCCCCACCGCTTCTTAATGCCACTTGTAAAATAACACTGCTCCTCCCCCACCTGCAGCCCCTCATATAAAAGTACATCTTCGGCTCCTCTGGAGCGCTTACCTGTGCCTGCGCGTCCTCCTCTTCATTCCTGCAGCTGCGGCCCCGGTGATGATTATGTCGGTGCAGGACTGAGGCGCGCTCCTATGCAGCCCTGGCGATTACGGTACGTCGCGGGGCTGAGCAGAGCTGCTCTCCCTCCTGTCACCGGCCGCACTGTACAAATATATTGCGCGCCTGAAAGACACGCATACATCTGAATACCGGCGCGGTCGGTGCAGTCCTGGGGACTCCCACAGTGAACCGCTAGGACCTTTGGTGAGTCACATGACACATGTGATGTCACTAAAGGACCTGCAACTGCGAAAACTTCAGTGATCGTACACAACTTGTACGATCACTGAAGTTTACGATTGAAAGGCTGGGTGCCAGGGCCCACTCAGGCCTGTGCATGGGCGTACCCAGGATCAAAACTAGGGGGGGGGGGGGGCAAGCCATGGTCGTTCAGGTTGTAAAATATTAGAACGGAAAAGGTGAAATGAAACGAAAATTTTGAGAATAAAATGTAATTTTAGCTTATAGCGCCCCTCTCCACACACACACACACACACACACACACACACACACACACACACACACACACACACACACAATACATCCCCCATTACCCACTACATACACACACACAAATACCATGCACCCCCCATTACCATCTCCCCACGCACACAATACAATGCACCCCCCCATCACCCCCTACACACACAATACAATCCTGATCACCCCCCCACACACACACACACACACTACAATGCACCCCCATTACCCTCACACACACACGCAAAACACGCTCCATTACCCCCCCCCCCACACACACACACACACACACAATACATCCCCCCCATCACCCGCTACACATACAAATACAATGCACCCCCCATCACCCCCTACACAACCACCCACAATACAATGCACCCCCACTACTCCTCACACACACACACACAATGCACCGTCCATCAGCCCCTACACACACACACACACACAATGCACCCCGCATCACCCCATACACACACACACACACAATGCATCCCCCATCACACCCCCCACACACACGCACAATACAATGCATCCCCCATCACACCCCACACACACACACAATGCACTCCCCCATCACCCCCTACACACACACACACACACACAATGCACCCCTCCATCACCCCCTACACACACACACACACACACAAAAATACAATGCATCATCCCCTACACACACAAATACAATGCATCCCCCATCACCCCCTCCAAACACACACAATACAATGCACCCCCATCACCCCCTCCAAACACACACACACACACACACACACAATACAATGCACCCCCATCACCCCCTATACACACACAATGCACCCCCCATCACCCCCTACACACACACACACACACACACTACAATGCACCCCCATCACCTCCTATACACACACACACACACCACACACTACAATGCACCCCCCATCACCCCCTATACACACACACACAATGCACCCCCCATCACCCCCTACACACACACACAATACAATGCACCCCCATCACCTCCTACACACACACACTACAATGCACCCCCATTACCCCCCCACACACAGTACATCCCCCCATCACCCGCTACACACACACACAAATACAATGCACCCCCCATCACCCCTACACACACACCCACAATAAAATGCACCCCCACTACTCCCCACACACACACACAAATGCACCCCATTACTCCCCACACACACACACAATGCACCGTCCATCAGCCCATACACACACAATGCACCCCCCATCACCCCCTCCAAACACACACAATACAATGCACCCCCCATCACCCCCTACACACACACACACACACACACACACATAAATACAATGCATCACCCCCTACACACACACACACAAATACAATGCATCCCCCATCACCCCCTACACAAACACACACACACAAATACCATGCACCTCCCATCACCCCCTCCAAACACACACAATACAATGCACCCCCCATCACCCCCTCCAAACACACACACACACACTACAATGCACCCCTATTACCCTCACACACACACACACACACAATACACGCTCCATTATCCCCCCACACACAGTACATCCCCCCCATCACCCCCTACACACACAAATACAATGCACCCCCCATCACCCCTACACACACACCCACAATACAATGCACCCCCACTACTCCCCACACACACACAAATGCACCCCCATTACTCCCCACACACACACACACAAACACACACACAATGCACTGTCCATCAGCCCGTACACACACAATGCACCCCCCATCACCCCCTCCAAACACACAGAATACAATGCACCCCCCATCACCCCCTACACACACACACTACAATGCACCCCCCATCACCCCCTACACACACACACACTACAATGCACCCCCCATCACCCCCTACACACACACACACACACACACACTACAATGCACCCCCATTACCCTCACACACACACACAATACACGCTCCATTACCCCCCCCACACACAGTACATCCCCCCCATCACCCGCTACACACACCCACAATACAATGCACCCCCACTACTCCCCCCACACACACACACACACACACACACACACACACAATACAATATATCCCCCATCACCCACTACACACAATACAATATATCACCCCCTACACACACACACACACACACACACACACAATACAATGCATCACCCCCTACACACACACACACACACACACACACAATACAATGCATCACCCCCTACACACACACACACACAATGCATCACCCCCTACACACACACACACAATACATCCCCCCATTACCCACTACATACACACACAATACCATGCACCCCCCATTACCATCTCCCCACGCACACAATACAATGCACCCCCCATCACCCCCTCCAAACACACACACACACAAATACAATGCACCCCCCCATCACCCCCTACACACACACACAATGCACCCCATCACGCCATACACACACAATGCACCCCTCCATCACCCCTACACACACTACAATGTACCCCCCATCACTCCCCACACACACACAATACAGAGCACCCTCCATTACCCCTCCCCCACATACAATACAATGCACCCTCCATTACCCCCTCCCCAGACATAATACATTGCACCCCTCATCACCCCCTGCAGACACAAATTACACTGCCCTATCACTACACACACCTACCTGCCTCCCCCCTCCCTCGGAATACAGCACTCCCCCTCTGCCTGTCACAAAACTGTGTCTCCTTCACAAATGTTCCCCGTTATGTGTCCTCAGACCCTCCCCACACATCCCCATTAATTACACCTGTCTCTTCGGCTCCTCCATGGAGCGCTTACCGCTGCCTGATGAATCCAGTGTGGCGCCCGCAGCACTGTGATGACGTCAGCAATGTGCTGATCTCATCACGTCCTCTCACACATATCCATAGGGGCCCAGGGAAGGGGGTTAGGGAGGCGGTGCCTAAGGGGCGTGGCCATCAATAGCAGGGTCCCACCGGGGGTTATCCCGACCTCCTGGTGGGCCAGTCCGCCCCTGTACGTGAGGATGGGGCCCACAAAAACCTGTAGACGGCCCTGCCTGCATCTCTATATGTCACACAGCCTGTACCCAAACTTACCCCTCTCTCAAACACCCTGCACCCCATTTTGTCACAATCTGTACCCCTCATATGCACTCACCCTGCAACCCCATTTTCCCTCATTACCGGTCACGCGTTCCCATCTCCTTCAGGAATCAGGATCTTCTGGCTTTCTGAGCGGCTCCTCCCACTCGGTCACATGGGCATGACATCATCGCAGGTCCTATCTACACCACTAGGATGTATTTTCGTCATCTGGACAAGTTTCTGCTCTGCCTCTGCATCACTCAGGCTATGTGCGCACGTGTGCGTATTGCATGCATTTATGCTGCGTCTATAGCACTGCAGTGTATATGCATGTGTCCTGCGTCCCCTGCACAATCTATGAAGAGTGTGCATAATCCGTGCGCACCATGCTTTTTTGAACGCAGCGATTTGAGTGTCAAAAATTTGACAAAATCTCTGCATTTAAAAATGTAGCATGTCACTTCTTTCGTGCGCTTTGGATGCTGCTCCCACTCTGTCTATGGGAGAGGCGGCATCCCGAGCGCGTGAAATCGCCATCTATTCTGCAGACACACTACATCCATTATGCAGTGTCTGCAGCGATTTGAAGAGCACATGAGCTGCCAAATCACTGCAGAATTTTCTACAGTGACACGACGCAAGGTGCGCACATAGGTGGAAGCGCCTAGTGGACCTCCTCTGAGCACAGGGCAACTGCCCCCTCTGCCACCTCCCGGTAGCTACACTACTGCCGGTCATTAATAGTCCTGGTCTTCTCATATGGACCAACATGGAAAAGGAGTAATAGATTGCAGTCACCTGTCCTACAGTCTCTTCCCCCCAGTAATGGCTGATAACAGGGAGTAATAGATTGAAGTCACCTGTTCTATAGTCTCTTCCCCCCAGTAATGGTTGATAACAGGGAGTAATAGATTGAAGTCACCTGTTCTATAGTCGTCTCCTCCTCCATGGCTGATAACAGAAAGCAATAGACTGAAGTCCCCTGTTCTACAGTCTCCCCCTCCAGTAATGGCTGATAACAGGGAGTAATAGAATGCAGTCGAGGGCCTACAGTCTTTTTCCCCCAGTAATGGTTTATAACAGGGAGTAATAGATTGCAGTCACCTGTCCTACAGTCTCCTCCCCCCAGTAATGGCTGATAACAGGGAGAAAGGCAGGTTTCACATCTGCATTGTTTCGACGCAAACGGACTCCGTCACTAATGTATTACAGTTCATTTATTTACAGTTGAAGAGCGACAGCATGCCTCATGCACTACCCGCATGCGTCCACATGGTGTCGCGCTTACACTGTAAATAAATGAACTGTAAGGCTGCTTTCACACTAAGTCTTTTTAACATGCGTCCTGAACGTTTTTTTGCTGCAAAAGCGGATCCTGCTTTTACATCAAAAAACGCATGCAAACGCATGTGTTACTTTGCAGGATCCTGTCACTGGATGTTTAGGGGCGGGCATTGGAGTCATGTGATCGGGAGTGATGGGAACTAAACGTGCCAGACTGGGAGCCGGCTTCTTACAACTGCGGAGGTTTGTAACCAAGGTAAACATTGGGTATACTTGCTTGTGTGAAGCCCCACAGGTGTAGTGTCAGTGTCGGTGCATTACCTTCAGGGACTCCACGTTGCTGGATCTCCGTCACTGGTAGGAAATCTTCTTGTTTGATCGTGACGCCACTCTCAGTATTGCGGTCAGTGGGGACCGCCACTGCAGGTTAGGGGACGCCTGGGGCTGATGGTGGGTGCAGTCGGATGTAGTAGCCTCCTGAGAGTGAGGCAAGCCCCAGAGCCCTGTGTAGGTTTGCAGTACCACAAGTCGCAGAATAACCACACAGGCAGGAATGTCTTTCAAGGGCTTTACTCACATTTGATGGCAGGGTGAGTAGCCCGGGCGTAGCTGGGATGAACCAGGTGGGAACCAGGTATCCTTCAGGCTGACTCTATGAGGGTGACTACTGACTCGCCTTCCTTAGCCCTTGGTGGTTTGGGGTGACCCCGACTTTTAGTCCCTATGGGGGTCACCCAGGGAAGATGCTGCAGCCTCTCTCTCCCCTTCGGTCGCCGTATGCTTGTTCCCCGGACCAGGCCACTCCAGCTGCTTGCCTCCTGTGACCTATGGGCCCTCACTGTGGTTACGTGGCTGCGGCTTTTGTGGTGTTGTGGTGTGGGCTTTGAGAGCCCCACACCGGCAGGTTTAGCAGGGAAAGGTGGATCTATCCTTGCTTCGGGATCTGCCGCCCGGTTGGGCCTGGTGCTCTCTAGCAGTCTCCTTACTTCCCACTCCGTTGCACTCCCTAGCTGAAGCTGGCTTTCAGGTAGCACTCCTAGTTGACCGTTCTCCCCCGTCTGTAGCCACTGCGCGGACGCTGTCAGATTGCACAGCTCCAGGGATCTGCTCCTCACTTGAGCTCCCTGGACTCTACACTGAACTGGCTCACTGCTCCTCCTCTCCTGTTCTTGCCTACGCCACCTAGCAACCAGACTCTCCACCACACCCCTTGAGAGGAGATGGAGGCTCTACCCCCTCCACTATTCCAGTGAAGGTGAAGGCTTGCACCCTCCTGGGATCCCCAGGGGTCCTCTCATGGGTACATGTGTGAGACCTGGTCACTATGCGCCTGTGTTCCACACCCCAGTCAGCCTTCTGGATTACCTGTATTGTACTGTCCCCAGCATGGGTGCAGTACTCAGTGGTGCCTGACCAGGTCAGGGGCGCCACATTCCCCCTTAGTTATCACCAGCACGTCCTCGGGCTGCAAGACAACATTTTAAAATGCATAAAACATTAAAACATGTAAAACATTTTTAAAACCACCAGGTATCAGACATCACCACCCTCCACCCACAAGTCCGTTAACCCACCCAAAACCCTCTCAGGAGGCAGGTCACCGGTCCTGTTGGTAACCAGGTCTGGGCCATCCGTTTCCCCAGACCTTTCCTCCAATCTTCCTCTCCCGTTGGCCGCGACTTCAGCCACTTCTGGCAGGATGTAGAGGCGGCTTTCATGGGCTGGTGGTTTCAGGGTCTACCTGGCCTGGTGGATCCGCGCCCTCAGCCCCTTCTGGCAGGATGTAGAGGCGGCCTCCATGGGCTGGTGCTGACCAGGTACCCTCTTTGTGGTGGTGAGCCAAGGCCCCATAAACAGGCGTGCTCTCTGGTCGCAAGTGAGCCAAGGCCCTATATACGGACGGACTCCTCCTGGTTGCAGACGAGCCAAGCCCCTAAACAGGCTGGCTCTGGTGGCGGTGCCACTGGTGTAACTATTTACACTGCGAGAGTTTGTGGCTATAGCAAGTTCATAGCCTTAAAGTTTATTTCTCACAATAGTTTTTGTGGGCACATGCTTAAACAATAACGTTGCAAACTTTTCAACTTGTCAAACTGGTCAAACTTTCGGTACTTCTTTCTTTACTTTACTCCTCGGTACCAGGGCTTTGGCCTATTGGGCTACGGCACCTGCTGTTTTCTTGCTCCTTGTCATCCTCTGAGGTAGTTTCATCTGTAGGCTCTTTGTCTTTTCTTTCTAGATCTTCATCTGTTTCCTTTTCTGCATCTGTTTCTTTATCTCTGTCTTTTCTTTCTTCTTTGGGACATGGTGCTACGTCTAAGGCATAGTAGCCCCTTTCTCCTTGATGCAAGGTGAACTGTACTGCGTCTCCAATTTTCAAATTTCTGCCTGAATGTCCTCTGGGCAGGTGGGCTTGAACATCTCTCCGATTCACAAATATGCCCTCTTTTATTCCTCTTGCTACAATAAAGCCGTATCCGCTTTTCAAATTGAAGTCCTCCACAACTCCTCTGCAAAGGGGTCCTCTGACCTGGGCTTTGGATCTTCTCAGGAACCTTTTTTCTTGTAGGTCTCTGGCCGTGATGTCATCTCTCTGCTCTGGAGACTGTGGTGTTGGAGGATACTTTGCTCTGCTGCGCCGTGTCTTGCGGGCTGGGTTCATGCTTGCAGGCTCCCAGGTGAGGTCTTTGGGCTGATCTTCGTCAGCAGACGGGGTTAGGTCTTCCTCATCCCAGCGAGAATAGGGCAGCATCTCTGGCTCTGGGTATGGGTCCACTGCTGGTGGCACTGGAGTCAGCTCCTCAGCTTCCTGGCCTCCTCTCCCCCTTAGTTCTTCGCTGCACTCTGGTTGTGGCAGCGCTGGGGCTGAGTGGTCCTCAGCTGGTCCGGGCGGTGGACTCTCTGGCGCGGCTGCAGGAGTTGCCTGAATCTCCTTGGGGGTGCGCGGAGGGCGCAGGTATTGATCCACCAACCACTGCGGAAACTTGGCCTCCATATCGGCCTTCAGCTGCCAGTATGTGGAGTTCTCTCCCAGCATGGGCTTCTTATCAGGGACCCCCGTGGACTGGGGAGCAGTGTCTGCTCTGGCCTTGCAGGCCGGGGTAAATGATGAGGTAATCTCTTCTTGGCGGGCCGCGCCTGTCATGGCGGCGGCCTGGTCTTGGCGGGCCGGGCCTGGCGTGGCGGCGGCCTGGTCTTGGCGGGCCGCGCCTGGCATGGCGGCGGCCTGGATCAGTGTCGCTGTTGCAGGGGGCTCTGTGCAGGCTGGGCTGGACGTCGCTGCAGCGATCGGAGCTTGGCGGGCCGCACCTGGCGGGGCTGCGGCCTGGTTCAGCATCTCACTTGCGGCGCGGACGAGCGTCGCTGCTGCGGTGGGGTCTTGGCGGACTGGGCTCAGCAGGGTGGCAGCCTGGGTCAGCGTCACACCTGCGGCACGGATCAGTATCGCAGTGGTAGTCGGACCTTTGCGGGCCAGGCGGGGCATGGCTGCGGCGGCCTGGATTTGGCGGGCCGCATCTAGCGTGGCTGCGGCCTGGTTCGGTGGCGCCGCGCCGGGCGCCTCTTCTGGGACCGCGGGCGTGGCAGCAGGGGTCGGGGCACTTGCGCTGGCCGGGGCATCACTCGACTCACCCATTGGTGGCAGCATCGGGGTCTGCGTCGTCGCCGCTCGGTCTGGCATGCGTCGCGCGGCTCCCTCCTCGTAGGTCCGCACCGCCGCAGCCATCTCCAGGAGCTCCGTGCGTTCTTCCCTGAGCTGTCGCACAATCCTGGCCTCCAGCTGGTCGCAGAAGATGGCAAGCTCCCGGCACCACCAGGCAGCAGAGCCTGGCTCTGGGTATCCACGTCTGGACTCCATTTCCTCTAGCACGCTACTGGCTTCTTCTCTGCTCCGCCGTCTCTGGACGCTTCCGCTTTCTTCATCAGCGAGGTCAGGACTCTGCAGGGGATCTCTGGGTAGCCACACCTCTTCGTGGGCGGTAACTTCTTCCAGCGCGGGCTGCTGTTGTTTTTCAGCGCGCTTTTCATGGTGGCAATATGGCGGCGCTTCCAATTTTTCAAGCGGACCGCCCAGGCACATGGTCACCTGTCTGAACAGGTCTAGTCCTTATCCTGTTCGTGACGCCAGATGTGAAGCCCCACAGGTGTAGTGTCAGTGTCGGTGCATTACCTTCAGGGACTCCACGTTGCTGGATCTCCGTCACTGGTAGGAAATCTTCTTGTTTGATCGTGACACCACTCTCAGTATTGCGGTCAGTGGGGACCGCCACTGCAGGTTAGGGGACGCCTGGGGCTGATGGTGGGTGCAGTCGGATGTAGTAGCCTCCTGAGAGTGAGGCAAGCCCCAGAGCCCTGTGTAGGTTTGCAGTACCACAAGTCGCAGAATAACCACACAGGCAGGAATGTCTTTCAAGGGCTTTACTCACATTTGATGGCAGGGTGAGTAGCCCGGGCGTAGCTGGGATGAACCAGGTGGGAACCAGGTATCCTTCAGGCTGACTCTATGAGGGTGACTACTGACTCGCCTTCCTTAGCCCTTGGTGGTTTGGGGTGACCCCGACTTTTAGTCCCTATGGGGGTCACCCAGGGAAGATGCTGCAGCCTCTCTCTCCCCTTCGGTCGCCGTATGCTTGTTCCCCGGACCAGGCCACTCCAGCTGCTTGCCTCCTGTGACCTATGGGCCCTCACTGTGGTTACGTGGCTGCGGCTTTTGTGGTGTTGTGGTGTGGGCTTTGAGAGCCCCACACCGGCAGGTTTAGCAGGGAAAGGTGGATCTATCCTTGCTTCGGGATCTGCCGCCCGGTTGGGCCTGGTGCTCTCTAGCAGTCTCCTTACTTCCCACTCCGTTGCACTCCCTAGCTGAAGCTGGCTTTCAGGTAGCACTCCTAGTTGACCGTTCTCCCCCGTCTGTAGCCACTGCGCGGACGCTGTCAGATTGCACAGCTCCAGGGATCTGCTCCTCACTTGAGCTCCCTGGACTCTACACTGAACTGGCTCACTGCTCCTCCTCTCCTGTTCTTGCCTACGCCACCTAGCAACCAGACTCTCCACCACACCCCTTGAGAGGAGATGGAGGCTCTACCCCCTCCACTATTCCAGTGAAGGTGAAGGCTTGCCCCCTCCTGGGATCCCCAGGGGTCCTCTCATGGGTACATGTGTGAGACCTGGTCACTATGCGCCTGTGTTCCACACCCCAGTCAGCCTTCTGGATTACCTGTATTGTACTGTCCCCAGCATGGGTGCAGTACTCAGTGGTGCCTGACCAGGTCAGGGGCGCCACACTTGGATACCCGATATTTACTTTGGTTACGAGCGTCTGCAGCTGCTAGGAGCCGGGCTCCCTGCACACGTCACCAACGTAAACATCGGGTAACTAAGATAAGTGGTTACCCGATATTTACCTTGGTTACGAGTGTCCGCAGCTCTCAGGTGGAGGAGAGGGAGGGGGAGAGACAGAGAGGTAGGAGAGAGAGGGACTGATCACGCGAGACTGGTTCTGGGCATGCTCAGTAGAGCAAGCAGGATCCTGTCTATCAGCATGCCAGCGTTCACATGCGTTTGCGTGCTGTTTAGTCAGGATCCAGCGATTTGCAGTATTTGGACGCAGCTCAAAAACGCTACATGTAGCGTTTTTGAAAGATGTTAAAAAACTGCAAGTCGCTGGATCCTCACTATAACGCACGCAAACGCAGGTGAACGCATGTTAACGCGAGTCCATTGCAAATGCATTGAAATGAAAACGCATTTGCACTGGATCCGTTTTGCGTTAAAAAAACGTTCAGGACGCATGTTAGGCTGCTTTCACACTACGTCTTTTTAACATGCGTCCTGAACGTTTTTTTAACGCAAAAACGGATCCAGTGCAAATTCTATTATGTTAACAATTGATTTTAAACTTACCTTTGCAGTCTTCTCTTCAGCAGGGGGGCATCAAGCTCATGCCTGCTTAACACACATTGAAGCTGAGCCACTCCCACTGCTCTTTCTAGCGACAGCAGTTGGATCGATCTTTATGGAAAAAATGCATAATATTACATATATTTTTAGCTTAGAATGCAATCCGATTCCATCCTGAAATTCACATCTACATTTCAAAGTGTCAACATCTCTAAATCTTATGAAGACATACGAGTTGTTCCTCTCCCCTTTCATTATGTAGTAATGTCCCCCATCCTGTACTAACATCCCCCTTCCTGGTAAATATGACACCATCATGAAATAGACTTCCTACATTCTGGTATTTGTCCCCATCATGGCCCCATCCTGATAAATGTCCCCCATCCTGGCAAGTTCCCTCCACATCCTGGCAGGCTCACCCATCCTAGCAGGTCCCCAATTGCTAATACAATTGATAGTGTGATTCTTGATGGGGGCACAGTGTCAGTGCTTACTCCGTGCCCCCTTAACTAATGGGCCCCAAAGTGATCATGTTGCATGCCTCTATTAGCAGTATGCCCCTGGGTACTGTATGTGCTGTGAGCATCTGTACAAATCAGGGCATGGTAGGACAGGGTCATGTGATAACTCCCGTAGCTAGCATTAATCACTTCCTGTTTCACTCGGCCGGCTGCTGCCAGTGACGAGGTGAGTGTTTCTGTGATCACAGCTGTGTAGCTGTAATGAACAGAAATACCTCTGCAATCAGACTGCAGATCCTCATAATTGTAAATGGTGCTCAGAAAAATGATCAATATAATACAAATTTGTGGCACACGTGGGATTGTGAGAAAATATTTTTTACTTTAGTGATTTCTGCAAAAAGTCAAACCGTCGTTTTTTGTTTTTTTTTGCCAATGTTTGGGCTCTTATATTCAGAGCCTTCGTCTGGGCAAAATTGATTCTGAGGTTGACTATGACAGACTTGCAGAACTAGTTGCCTGAAGCAGTAATGAGTGCCTTGTTATTAGGACAAAGAAGCAGCAGCCTTCACACCGGATATTCCTCCCAGGCACCCAGCTGCTCTCCTAAGGCGCCAGCCCTCCATTATCTTCACCACAGATGTCATGGATTGTGATAGGTTAATCTCCAGTGGCTGTCGCCAGCAGCAATTCCCTACACATGTCAGCAGATTTAAACAACTGACGTGTTGCTATCATGCACGAGTGGATCTGTATTCCACTCATGCCTGTTAACACCTTGCATCTCACTGTCTAAATGTGACAATACCACAGCAAGCAGAAAGTCCAGCACCACAGAGCTAACGATAGATGTTTTTGTTTCTTATTTTAATTAGTCCCTATATTAGACATTATATTTTATTGCACTGATTGCATGTATAATGTATTGAAATGCACCCAAATGCAAAGGTCATGGCATTTTCTCCTGTTACCCTTGTGAAAATGGAAAACTTGAGGCTAAAGTAACATTTTTGTGGGAAAGAAATTTTCATTTTTTTTTATTCCTTCCACATTGCCTTATTTCCTTTGAAGCACCTACAGGGTTAATACGTGCCAGCATTGAGAAACATGTGATGGTGTTTCCGTGGCATTCTTATTTTGCATATTTTCCCAGGGGGCCTTGTTCTAGTGTCACTGCATTGAGAAACACGTGATTGTGTCTCCGCGGTGTTGGATGTTGATCTCCCCGAGGTCAACCATCCTTACCTATGTTGAATATGGATTTGAGCAGTTTGAGGGGTGCTGTTATTGTAATGATGTGAGTTTTGGGTATTTTCAAAGTCACTTCAAATGTGATGTGGTCCCTAAAAATATTTTTGTTAATTTTGTTGGAGAAATGAGAAATTGTTGATAAACGTAACTCCTCCAACTTCCTAACAAAAAAATGTTTGAAATATTGTGATGATGTAAAGTAGACATGTGGGAAATGTTTGTTCACTATTTTGTGTCATATAACTCTCTGGCTTAAGGACATTCAAAATTAAAATTTTGAAAACATTTTCACCAAATATTTTCTTAAACAAATATCATCCTAACTTTACCACTAACTTGAAGTACAATGTGTCACGAGAAAATTGGCCTGGTCAAAGGTGAAAACTAGCAGGGAGTGAATGGGTTAAAAAATAAAGATGATAAAAAATGAGTAGTCTATGGTATCACCACATTCAGAAAAGTCGCAGTTATCTTGATATAACATTATTTAACCCAGTGGCAAACACTATAAATGGAAAACATTCATGAAAACCAAAATGTCATTTTCTTGGTCTCTGCAATACCATAAAAATGCTGTAACAATCAAATTGTCATATCTATCCCAGAATGGTGTAAACAAAAAATGGCGTTTTGCCCAACAAAAATAAGCCATAACACAACTCGATTGTCTACAAAATTAAAACATTATGGATCTCAGAAAACGGCAACAAAACCCCCCCAAGTTTTGGGGTTTTTTTTCCCACCTCTAAAAAAAAAGTAAAAAAAAAAATTGACATGTTTGTTATCACTGTAATCAAACTGATAGAAGAATCATATTGCCAGGACCTTTACCATATAGTGTACGCCATTAAAACAATCCCAATGCCAAAATTATGTTTTTTAATTTCACCGCAATTGGAATATTCTTTTTTTAGTACACTATGTAATAAAATGAATGGTGTCATTCAAAAGTACAAGACGACCCTGAAAAAACCCCATCATATGTCTATGAAGACAGAAAAATAAAAAAGTTATGGCTCTGGGAAGTGGAGGAAAACGGAAAAATTGAAACCGCAAAAACGGAAATCGTGCACATTGTCAAGGTTAATGTATATACTGAGACATACTGTATAAGCAAAGCATATCCTATGACCAATAATACACAGGGGCATCTGTCACCTCAGGAATCCATAGCAGAAAAAATGTATACAATTAACATTTTAATTTTCTTAATTTAATAGTAACTTTATTGGTTATTTAATAAAAGTTTTGTACAAACACGTACACTTTACAGCACTTATGTATTCTTTTCCCATCCTCAATCAACACAGAGGAAGAGGAGGAGAAAGAAAGAAGAAAAGGAATTAAAGAAAAAATTGGAGAGGTTGTAGGTAGAAAATGTTGATTACTTTAATACAATTATTCTATACGAGTTATTTTAACAAACACATAGTGTATACATTAAACAAATGTCTGCATATGATGTAAATAGTCTTATGATCAGTTTCCAACAAAATTTAAAACATGAGGGGTATACTGCCGTAGAAGGAAAAGTGTCTGCAATAAAATGCCAGTAATCTGCAGGCAAAGGAGCTATTTGTAGATAAATACTGGTTTAACCATGTGCAGCAATGTAATAGGAAGTGTGACTCAGGGAGAAAAAAAAATGATGTTCTCCCTGCAACCACTCACTTCCAATCATCGGTGCCAGGGCAGTGATCCGTCAGTGATCACCACACAGTGAGGGCTGTGTAATCTCACCCATCGCTCGCTGTGTAGTGATCGCTGACTGGTCACTGCCCTGGGGCCGCCCCAAGAGCTGGAAGTGAGCGGCTGCAGGGAGAAGAGAAATTCATTGTTTTCCTTTTTCCAATTAGACTGCCACACGTTATGTAACACAGCATTTATCTGCAGAGTTTTATCTGCTGAGAGGATTTCATTAAGATTCACATTAGAAATAAGTTATACAGCTCCTTCCAAGTCATGGGAACAGTTCTCTCCTTATCTCTGTGCATATAGACTGTGTGATGTGAGTGTATTGTGCTGTATGTACTGTACATGGGGTACAAAGAATGATACTCACCACACGATGATCAGTAAAGTGTGGTGTAATCCTGGAAATCCTGCAAAATGTAAAACTCTCAATCCAAGAAGTGTTCAGTTGCCGTAGTGACCAGTAACTGCCACTCACCTGCCGGCACCTGCCAGTCACATGACCTCCTCTCTGCAGACACCACTTTTCTCTTCCATTTAAAGCTTTCAAGTAAAGCTTTATTCCCCAATTCATCAGGATTAGCGGTTATGATGCCAGTCTTGATGAGGGGTCGTGCTGGAGTCAGACCGTTTTGATTCTTTGGGAGGCGTATGTCTCTTAAAGAGATTTTCCCATGGGCAAAGTTCATTATGATCAATAGATCGGAGTTGAGCAATAATTTTGTAACTTCGGAGTGAGGCTCACACCACTTTTCAGATGCTTCTGACTCATTAAAGGATTTTCCCCACAAAGTTTAATTTTAAAGTTGATTTTAATCCATAGATCCTGGAATAATAATTAATTTCCACAATTGGACGTGTTTAAAAAAAAGTTCCTGTTCTGAGATAATCTTATATATGTGCCCCTGCTATGTACTGTGTAATGGCCGTGTCTGACCGTACAGGGACGTGGTGTGATCATACCACAGCTCCTGGGCAGGGGAGAAAGCAAAAGAGTATAAAGACATTACAGTACGGGATCAAAAATTATTCTTTCTTTGAGGTAAGCTGTGATCCCGTGCTGTACTGTCTGTATACTCCCATTTGCTTTCTCCCCTGCCCAGGACCTGTGGTATGATCACAGCATGTCCCTGTACGGTCAGACACGGCCATTACACAGTACATAGCAGGGGCACATATATAAGATTATCTCAGAACAGGAACTTTTTTTTTAAACACGTCCAATTGTGGAAATTATTATTAATCCAAGATCTATGGATTAAAATTGACTTTGTTTGTGGGGAAAATCCTTTAATGAGTCAGGAACATCTGAAAACTGGCGTGAGCCTCACTCCAAAAGTTGCAAACTTCTTACACATCTCCTGCGTTGTGAAAAAAAAGTGCAACTTTTCAAAGCCCTTAATGGCAAAATTCTGGAATAATCTCTTTTGAACCCCTCCACCCCAAAAAATAAACAATACATGGATTTTATTATTTTCTGTATTTTTTATTATTAATGTGGCGCCCTGCACTAGCCAGGTTGTCACAGGTACTACAACATGCACCCCCACCCCGAGATAGGTACATCAGTCACACACAAAATCCTTGTTGCCTCCCTCCAGGGGCTGATGTCCACACCAGGTGGGGTGGAGCCAGGCGGTTGGCCCCACCCACCGAGGAGTTCACAGTCCTGGAGGCGGGAAAAGGAAGTCAGTTGAGTTGAGATCAGTTCAGAGTGGAGGAGAGTGAAGTGGTAGTGGAGGAACAGACTGACCGTGTCCAGGTGTGTGGCCCGGGCACCAAGAGCAAGGTTGGCAAACGGTGGTGGCCGTCTGCAGGAGAGGCAGATCGACGCGGAACCGTAGGACCGGGGTCGGGCGGTGGCCCGCCGGTACCGAACCGGGGAGCGAAGAGAAGCCAGCACACTCAGGCAGGGCCTGCGGACCCTGACCAGGCTTGGAGCCGCCATTAAAGGTCAAATTCGTTTGACCGGAACCCCAGGGGTTTCCAAACAGCCAAGACCCGATTGAAGGCAACCATCCAACCAGCAAAAGGAAATACAGCTACCGCCACAGCTAGAGTTCCAAGAGCCAGAGCCTGCTGGCAAAAGGGGCTCCTCCAGCACACATACACGCCGGGGAGCGGGTTACCGGTGGGAATCCACCGGGACCGAACAAACACACACAGGTGCAGGGAAAAGCAGCCACCACCAACCGTCCGGGAGAAACTACAGCAGCCGACTGCGGGACCCGTCCATCCAGCCGTTTGTTTTACCAGAGACTTTGCATATCTTTGTGGCTGAGTGAGTACAACTATGCCATCCGGCGCCGCGCTGCCCCCGCGACCCTGCACCTCACCAACCCTGCACGCCCCCGTCACCTCACCGGGCCCCGGGACAACCAACCCCTACCCACGGAGGGGGAAAAGAACAACCCAGCTGCTCCCTGCCATCGCTCCCGGGAGACCCGTCACCAGCAGCGGTGGTGCCCCAACCTCACCACAAACCGTGGGTGGCGTCACGGACCAAATCCCCAAACCCAAACTACCCCCCTTTTCACTCACGGGCGAAGAGCGCCGCTCGAGTCCCCGGATCCGGCCCACCGCTCGAGCTATCGAGCAGAGCAGCCATCGCAGCAGCGCCGGACCCGAGCGTTAGCGAGCGCAGCGGCGTCCTCCCTACCCGCGACATTAATAATTCTAAATAATATAATAAATGAGAGTGGAGAAATAGCAGATACTGAGACACTGCAATGTGGTGTGTGTGTCACCAATAACACTCATCCCGGGTGACATGGTAGGTATGTTGGTGAAATTACAACTTTACATTTCTAATGGCCGCTCAGGTTTATGGGGGTTCAGCATTTCCTCTAAAAAAAATAGTGATTGTCTAACAAACTAGAAAACACAGTGGTGATCAGCATCAGTGATTCTCTCATTGTGTTTGGCCTTAAGCCCGCTTTACACGCTGCAATGTATCTTACAATGTGTCGGCGGGGTCACGTCGTAAGTGACGCACATCCGGCATTGTAAGGTACATTGCAGGGTGTGACAGGTACGGAAAATCCGTTCATCGCATACACATCGTACCTTTCTCTAAAATTGAACGGCAGGTTGTTCAATGTTCCCGAGGTAGCACACATCGCACTGTGTGACACCCCGGGAACGATGAACAGATCTTACCTACGTCCTGCAGCTCCCGGCTGACAATGCGGAAGGAAGGAGGTGGGCGGGATGTTTACGTCCCGCTCATCTCCGCCCCTCCGCTTCTATTGGCCGGCTGCCGCGT
This sequence comes from Anomaloglossus baeobatrachus, assembly GCF_048569485.1. Classification (NCBI taxonomy): domain Eukaryota; kingdom Metazoa; phylum Chordata; class Amphibia; order Anura; family Aromobatidae; genus Anomaloglossus; species Anomaloglossus baeobatrachus. The sequence goes on along the minus strand of NW_027444522.1, from coordinate 112,163 downwards.
GACGTCGATGTGACGCCGATCGTCCCTCCCACTCCAGGAAGTGGACGTTCGCCGCCCTCTGCGAGGTCGTATGGACGGGTAAGTACGTGTGACGTGGGTTAATCGTTTGTGCGGCACGTTCAACAAATTGAACGTGCCGCATATACGATGGGGGCGTTGTAAATCAAATACGATATCGTATGCGAAATTGCAACGTGTAAAGCAGGCTTTACAGAGGTATTCCCATCTCCAAGATCCTGTCCCAATATTTAGTAGGTGTAAAAATAATTATATTCGCTAATGCCTCTAATCAGAAATGTAATATAGGTCTCCTGATTCGCTGTCGCTTACCTCATGTGCAGGTAATTACAGTAGCTTAGTTATCCATGGTTACAGCTCACTCATATGGTGACAGCCAGTTACTTAGGTGCTTGTGATCGTCACCATGGAAACCTAAACTGCAATGCCCTGCACAATGAGGTAAGAAACATAGATAATCAGAAGAACTATACTACATTTCTACGTGGAGGTATTTGCTATTATTATTATTATTATTATTACACCTACTACATATTGGGATAGGATCTTGGAGATGACAATACCTCTTTAACCTGAGTTTTTTTAAGCCTTCTGTATTCTTGAGTAAGCTGCTGATTTTGCTGGGCAATGCCAGGGGTCAGCCACATATTTCTCTTACAGTAATCCATGATGTTTGTTTAGATGAATTGAAGGTAGGCGTGTCACGGGCGGGGAGGGGGCCGCTGCTCTCACTACCACGCTCTGGTCCGGCGCTGCTGCTGCTTGCTGCTCGGTGGCTTGAGCGGTGGGCCGGATCCGGGGACTCGAGCGGCGCTCCTCGCCCGTGAGTGAAAGGGGATGGTTTTTGGGGTTTGGGAAGTCAGTCCGTGATGCCACCCACGGTTTGTGGTGAGGTTGGGACACCACCGCTGCTCTGGACAGGGATCCCGGGAGCGATGACAGGGAGCAGCCGAGATGTTTCTCTCCCCTCCGTGGGTAGGGGGTTTTGGTGGTCCCGGGGCCCGGTGAGGTGACAGGAATGTAAATGGCAGAGTTTGGTGAGGTGCAGGGTGCCGGAAAACCGTGTCCCTAACCGACTCTCAGGAGACCCCACTCCTGTAGAGCCCCCCAAGTCCGCCAGGCAATTACCATACCAGAATAAACAAGGGGGGTGGTCCCCCATCTATCCGATGTACCACCCCGCTCCCCGACATTTCCACCGACTCCAAGAACCCCCCTCGCAACCGCCACCACGAGCATTACCTGACCCCTCATAATGCGAGTCACCCCACCAAAACAAGTGCCCGCTCAACTCCGTCTTGAATGCTCAAGACACACAGATCGATACCCACGGCAGTCAGGTGCACACCATCTGACCGCCAAAAATTCCCCTCCCCCGACTCCAAGTCCCTGTGCCTAACTACGACTCCTCCATTCCTGGACACAAAATTCCCAACCACCCTGTTGACCTTTTATTCTGGTCTTCTCGATCCTCTCTAGGGACCGAGCCCCCCGCCAAATCTTTCGGGGAACGATATCCGACCAAACCACCCTGAGTTTAGGGAAGATTGACCAAAGGCGGAGCAGGTCGTAACGGATATCCCGTATCAACTCCCGACAGGGGCGAGCCCCTAAATCATTTCCCCCAACGTGCAACACCAGCACCTCAGGGGGGCGATCCAAACGAGCGAACTGGTGAAAATCCACCAACACCTGCCGCCAGCGCATGCCCCTCACCCCAATCCAACGAACGATTACCTCGTTCCTGGACCAACACAACTGCTGACCATTCCGCCGCACATCAGCTTTCAGTGCCCACCAATAAACAAAAGAATGGCCGAAAATCCACACCAGGGGCGTATCACCTATAAAAAGGAAACAAAACAAAAAGAGGGGGGGAGGGGTGTAACAAAACCGAAAAAACTGACACGCGTCAATAACGATCATTAAACTGTAAAAACAACATTGCAGAGATTTTTTTTTTAAATATACACCACCAGTCCAGAGAAAACGCCCAGACTCCTACAACAAATGGGGGCGGACGTACAGCCTGAACCTCTTCGACTCCCACCTGCCTATCTGCACCGTCTCCGCCGGGAGCCCCCATCTGTCAGCTTCAGTCGCTGCCCCGATCCCAAACGAGTGGGCTGAAAACTTGTCCACCCGCAACCCCAACCTCTCCAAACATTTCCGAAAAACCGCCACAAACTGGTACCTGGACAAAAACGATCCATCCTGATGCTTCAACAGTGGGCCCGGGCGGTCGACCCCCAGTTCTAAATACCGTTTAAAACAGGATACAGGGCACATAGGGGACCCCGCCAACGCCCATAAAGTGACCCTCCTCCCACGACCAAATTGATCTGTCTTAGACCGCCGGATCCAAAACTCCACAGTGTCCCCGGACACAACCGTGTCCTCTCCCAAAACGCCCCCCACCCGGGATGACGCTGGGGATACCAACTCGCCTATCCTCGTAGCTCCAAAGAAAGCCCATGAAAATGCCAACTGAAACAGAACCATTTCAAAGTGTGAAACACACACTCGCTCCAGCTGAGCACCCAGCTCTTCCAGCAGCTGGAATGACACCGACCTCCGACTGTCCGGTCTATGAACCCCCTTTCTCAAGCCCCTCACAGCTTGCCGAACAAGAAAATTCTTTGTTATATCCACTACCCACTGCAATTTACAACCAAGCGAAACCCCCGCCAAAAACCGATTAACCCTGGAAAAAGACCAATGATCCGAAGCCATCCTACACAACCGACAAAGCAAGGCACCGATAGAATCCTCCTCAGACTCCCCAACCCCAAATTCCTGCCTCCAATTCATCCAGTCCCTCCAGGCTGCTTCATATGCAGGCCACGTACCAGGAGCCAATGACGCTCTGATCAACGAGCTCGCCTCTCGAACACCAACTCCAAGAGCTCCGCCGGCCAGGTGCTGCCGGCGGACTCCGCTTCCGGCGCCAGGCTCCAAAAACGATCCCACTGTAAGTGAGAAAGGGAATCAGCAATGGAGTTCTCGACCCCCGGTACATGCACTGCCACAACCCACGCATTAAGGCAAAGACACCGCACACCAAATACCGCAACAGGCGGACAACCGGAGGAGACGAACCAGACAAGATGTTAATCGCCATGACAACCGACATGTCACAGTGAAAGCGGATTTTTTTGTTGCTAAAATTATCTCCCCAAACGGACACCGCCACCACAATCGGGAACAGCTCTAACAACGTCAAATTCCGCGTAAACCCTGCTTCATGCCACGTCATCGGCCACTCCCCCACGCACCACCTACCTCCGAAGTAAGCCCCAAAGCCCGTACCACCTGCTGCGTCGGTGAAAAGCTCGCAATCAAAATCATCTACCACTTCTGCAATCATTAGCGACCGGCCATTGTACTTCTCCAAAAAAGTGCCCCAAACAGCCAAATCCTCCCTAAGGTCCTGGGTCAACCTTATGTAATGTCTGGGGGAACGCGCCCCTGACGTCGCCGACGCCAACCTACGTGAAAAAACCCGGCCCATGGGCATGATACGACAAGCAAAATTCAGCTTACCCAACAAAGACTGAAGATCCCTCAACTGAATTTTTTTAAGGCGAACAGCCGAACTCACCTCCGCATGCAAAGCTGAGAATTTTTCCTCCGGCAGCCTGCACTCCATCATCACAATATCAATAGTGATGCCCAAAAAATTCAGACAAGTACACGGGCCTTCCGTCTTATCCTGAGCCAAGGGAACCCCGAACCGATCAGACAACCATTCCATAGTCCTCAACAATGTCTGACAAACTGCCGACTCGGCAGGACCAATGAACAAAAAATCGTCGAGATAGTGAATCACCGACGAGAGCTGAGCCACGTCACACACTGCCCATTCTAAAAAAGAACTGAACGCTTCAAAATAAGCACAAGAAATGGAACACCCCATAGGCAAACAACGATCAACAAAATAGGATCCGTCCCAAAAACAACCCAACAGATGCATGCTCTCAGGATGCACCGGCAGCAAACGGAAAGCCGATTCGATGTCCATTTTTGCTAACAATGCTCCCCTACCACATTTCCGAACCCATCTGACAGCTGCGTCAAACGAGGTATAAACCACCGAACAGAGGTCAGGGTCAATGCCATCATTCACCGACAAACCCTTGGGGAACGACAAATGCTGAATTAGCCGAAATTTGTTCGGCTCCTTCTTTGGGACGACCCCTAGCGGCGATACAACCAAATTCGGAATGGGGGGGGATGCAAAAGGACCCGCCATCCGACCACGAGCAACCTCGCCAAGTAGCTTTTTAGTCACCACCTCCGGGTGTCGCCGCGCTGACAACAAATTCTTTAACTGAAACAGAACAACATGAGGAGGGGGGGGGGATCCTAAAACCAACACAAAAACCGTCTTCCAATAACACTGCCTTGTCCCGCCTAGGGTATCTATTTAGATAAGGGGCCATCTCGAGAAGCCTCACTGGGCTCCCCCCCTTTTCCAGAATCTCCCCCTGCTTTGGGCCTTCCCTTCTTAAAGCAACGAGCCGCTCCGTGGGAGGAACCTGCACAACCGGAACACTGATGCTTAAACTTGCAGGAGCTCCCAAACTTGCACTGGCTATCGTTAAACTGCCAGCACACCCCTGCCTTTGTTCCAATGCCACCTGCCTGGGTCCCCACTCCCCCAACGGTATGTTGGCCGGCCGACCCGGCCCCCCCGTGAAAGGGCTGACCATAACGAGCCGGTGCCATAACTTTCAACCATAACCCGATAACCTTCTGATCCCATCGTATGCTGGGCCGCACGGCTTTTCGCTGCCTAAACTGCTCATCGTACCGTAACCAAGTCTGCCCGCCATAAATCCTATGAGCTTCCGCTATGGCATCCATATAACAGAATAGCCCAGAACAATTATCCGGCGCCTTTTCGCCAATAACTCTAGCTAGGATCGCAAAAGCCTGCAACCAGTTAACAAACGTTTGAGGGATCAGCCGCCACCTACGCTTTTCCTCCTCCTTCTTGCTATCATTCTTCTTCTTCTTATCTAGATTAAACTTCTCCAAAGGAAGGAGGGAAAAAATCTCCACATACTCATCCTTCCAAATCTTTTCCTTCACCTCCTTCTTCAAATGCGCCCCCAGAGGGCCCTCAAAGCAAACGTACACCTCCCCTCTGGCCCTATCATCCAAAATAATCCTGTCCCCTTCCTTATCCGTCTCCTTCTGCCCGGGAGCCGCCACGCCGTCCCCAGCAGCCGCCTCGCTTTCCGTCGGCACAACTACAACAGCCGGCGCTGCCACCCCAGAGCTCGGTACCCACGCAGGAACGGGGGACCCGACTGCCCCCTGACTCGACCTATCCAGCCGCTCCAACAAATCACGCACACCCTTCAGCACGTCGCCGAGGCTACCGACATCCACGCCCGCCGCGCTCAACCCTGCCTGCGCCTGGCCACCTCCTGCCCCCAGGGAAACTAAACTAGGTGAGGACGTACAAAACATAGAGGCAAACTCACCAAGCTGCGTCGGTACATGAGATCCACCAGCCGAAAATCCTGACTCCGGATGACGATCCCCTCTGGAATGGCTCCTCACGAAAGCATCTTCAGCAGCTCGACCAGGAGGACCCTGGGAGCCTGCCACGCTCGAACCTGGTCGGACGACCAGGGAGCGGACTGGATGATGAGATGCGGGCTGGCTCATCCCCGATGCTGCCCGTGTCCATGAAGGTGACCTCCTCCTGGAACGCGAACGTGGCCGTGGAAAGGACCTTCTCCCAGATGCAGGCCCCTGCCGTGCTGGCGAATTTTCCTGGGGTGCTGACCTCTGACGGCGACAGTCTCCTCCTGCCTGAATGCGACCCGTGCCTGGACCGCAATCTCCCTGCCAGTGATGACATCCTCCGTTGCAGCATCCCACACCTGTCAGACGACTCTGACCCGGCGCGCACTGACCTCCTGGAAGATGGTTCCAGCGCTGGCATCGCAGCCAAGGTTCCTGGATCCGCTGTCCTCCTGACTTCAGACCCTGTGGGCCCTGCAGCACTCCCATCTCCTCACCGTCCAGCAGTCCCCCCGACTGGAGCATCGCCAGGAAGGACCGCCGCCATCTTGTTGTAGCCCTGTGCAGTAGAGGTAGCTGGGCCGGTCACATGATCCCTGGAGGGACCGCCCATCACCGCAGGTCCTGGACGCCTAGAAGGATTCCTCCCCCGCCTGCTCCTGCGTGCTGGAGCTGGAGCTGTACTGCGAGGAGGGTCCCCGGAGGGGCTCCTACGGCGCCGCTGAGGACCAGGAGCCACAACAGGTGAGAACCGCTCCGGCGCCCTCACTCTGCGCGTGCTCCGGACCGGAGGGGGGTCAGCGTCGGCAGCAGGTTCAGAGCCTTCCAGGATCTCCCTCATGGCTGTTCTGACCGCAGCTCCATCCTCGCCGCCAGCAGCAGCCCGCAGCTGCTCCAGGATCTCCGCCAACGTCGCCATCGGGTCAGGGGGGAGATCTAGTGAGGTGACACGGGGACCTTTCTCTATGGGTGCCTCATGCCAAAGTGATGCCCCCCCTCTCTCACTGGACATATATATATACACCCCCCCCCTATTCCCTCCCCTGGCCCTATAAGTCCATCCCTTAAACTCCTGACCCTGCAGAAAACCCCGCTCTTTTCCCAAACTGCAATTAACCCCTTGGTTGCCCTGCAAAGGTGAGTCATGGGTCACTACGCCCACGGCTCTGCCCTGGCTCCGTTCAGCCTGCAAAGTGGAAGGATTTATAGACCTCTCCGGCCACTGGGCTTCTCAGTGTAATCTGACCGTGGTGCGTGTCTCAGATACGCAGCGTGTCCATTTCTCCTGCGGGTACACTAAATTTCTCTGTGCAGATTTTCCCCATAGACGTGTGTGACGCCCTGGCAAAACCAGATAGTCACACATAGGCTCCCGCATAACAGGCACGGCTCCTCAGGTACACAACAAACCGGGAGCGGACTCCCGTGTTCCAAATTGGAAGTCCTATCTACAAACACAAGTGCAGAGGGGAAAGACGGCGACCACCAGCCCGGGTGGGGGACCAAAGTACAACCGGTCGCAGAGGCCGGCCACCAGCACGTTGGTTTACCAAAAGACTTGTGTGATTCATTTAAGTGTGAGTAACCAACCATCCCCTGATACGTCCGGGCTCGCAGGCCCCTGCCATTGCCATACCCTGCACAAAGACACTGGGTCCCGGGCCAACCATCCCTACCCATGGAGGGGTTAACATCCAGCTGCCACTACATCTCCCCTGGGTGTCCCACAACAGCAGGGGTGGTGTCCCACTTCCCCACGCACCCTGGGTGGCATCACGAACTGAGTACGGTCAAGCCAGTACAACTACGTCCCCCTTTTCATTTGGCGTGTCCGCGTGACCCCCGGGTCCGGAGGATCCCTCGAGCCACACACAGCGGGTCCAGATCCGAGCAGCCCGGCTGCTACAGGCATGGGGGCGGCACACTTGCATCAGATACAGAATATCTGCAGGTAGGAAAAGTGTGACGCCCTGGCGCCGCCAAGTGGTCACACACAAATAGACCCCTGCACAACACCCTCCCTCACAGGGTTACACCAAGCCAACAAAACCCTAGTCACCCCCCCAAAGCAGGACAGGCACACCAGTGGGCGGGACCAGGTGGAAGGAAACGCCCACCTAGGGGTCTAGAGAGTCAAATTGTTGATTAAACTTAACCCCTCCAACTTCCTAACAAAAAAATGTTTGAAATATTGTGCTAATGTAAAGTAGACATGTGGGAAATGTTTGTTCACTATTTTGTGTCATATAACTCTCTGGCTTAAGGACATTAAAAATTAAAATTTTGAAAAATTTTTCACCAAATATTTTCTCAAACAAATATCATCCTAAATTTACCAATAACTTGAAGTACAATGTGTGACGAAAAAATTGGCTTGGTCAAAGGTGAAAACTAGCAGGGAGTGAATGGGTTAAAATAAAGATAATAAAAAATGAGTAGTCTATGGTATCACCACATTCAGAAAAGTCGCAGTTATCAAGATATAACATTATTTAACCCAGTGGTAAACACTGTAAATGGAAAACATTCATGAAAACCAAAATGTCATTTTCTTGGTCTCTGCAATACCATAAAAATGCTGTAACAATCAAATCGTCATATCTATCCCAGAATGGTGTAAACAAAAAATGGTGTTGTGCCCAACAAAAATAAGCCATAACACAACTCGATTGTCTACAAAATTAAAACATTATGGATCTCAGAAAATGGCAACAAACCCCCCCAAGTTTTTTTTTTTTTCCCACCACTAAAAAAGTAAAAAAAAAATCGACATGTTTGGTATCACTGTATGGTATCACTGTAATCAGACTGATAGAAGAATCATATTGCCAGGGCCTTTCAACATATAGTGTATTTTAGTACACTATGTAATAAAATGAACGGTGTCATTCAAAAGTACAAGACGACCCTGAAAAAACCCCATCATATGTCTATGAAGACAGAAAAATAAAAAAGTTATGGCTCTGGGAAGTGGAGGAAAACGGAAAAATTGAAACCGCAAAAACGGAAATCGTGCACATTGTCAAGGTTAATGTATATACTGAGACATACTGTATAAGCAAAGCATATCCTATGACCAATAATACACAGGGGCATCTGTCACCTCAGGAATCCATAGCAGAAAAAATGTATACAATTAACATTTTAATTTTCTTAATTTAATAGTAACTTTATTGGTTATTTAATAAAAGTTTTGTACAAACACGTACACTTTACAGCACTTATGTATTCTTTTCCCATCCTCAATCAACACAGAGGAAGAGGAGGAGAAAGAAAGAAGAAAAGGAATTAAAGAAAAAATTGGAGAGGTTGTAGGTAGAAAATGTTGATTACTTTAATACAATTATTCTATACGAGTTATTTTAACAAACACATAGTGTATACATTAAACAAATGTCTGCGTATGATGTAAATAGTCTTATGATCAGTTTCCAACAAAATTTAAAACATGAGGGGTATACTGCCGTAGAAGGAAAAGTGTCTGCAATAAAATGCCAGTAATCTGCAGGCAAAGGAGCTATTTGTAGATAAATACTGGTTTAACCATGTGCAGCAATGTAATAGGAAGTGTGACTCAGGGAGAAAAAAAAATGATGTTCTCCCTGCAACCACTCACTTCCAATCATCGGTGCCAGGGCAGTGATCCGTCAGTGATCACCACACAGTGAGGGCTGTGTAATCTCACCCATCGCTCGCTGTGTAGTGATCGCTGACTGGTCACTGCCCTGGGGCCGCCCCAAGAGCTGGAAGTGAGCGGCTGCAGGGAGAAGAGAAATTCATTGTTTTCCTTTTTCCAATTAGACTGCCACACGTTATGTAACACAGCATTTATCTGCAGAGTTTTATCTGCTGAGAGGATTTCATTAAGATTCACATTAGAAATAAGTTATACAGCTCCTTCCAAGTCATGGGAACAGTTCTCTCCTTATCTCTGTGCATATAGACTGTGTGATGTGAGTGTATTGTGCTGTATGTACTGTACATGGGGTACAAAGAATGATACTCACCACACGATGATCAGTAAAGTGTGGTGTAATCCTGGAAATCCTGCAAAATGTAAAACTCTCAATCCAAGAAGTGTTCAGTTGCCGAAGTGACCAGTAACTGCCACTCACCTGCCGGCACCTGCCAGTCACATGACCTCCTCTCTGCAGACACCACTTTTCCCTTCCATTTAAAGCTTTCAAGTAAAGCTTTATTCCCCAATTCATCAGGATTAGCGGTTATGATGCCAGTCTTGATGAGGGGTCGTGCTGGAGTCAGACCGTTTTGATTCTTTGGGAGGCGTATGTCTCTTAAAGAGATTTTCCCATGGGCAAAGTTCATTATGATCAATAGATCGGAGTTGAGCAATAATTTTGTAACTTCGGAGTGAGGCTCACACCACTTTTCAGATGCTTCTGACTCATTAAAGGATTTTCCCCACAAAGTTTAATTTTAAAGTTGATTTTAATCCATAGATCCTGGAATAATAATTAATTTCCACAATTGGACGTGTTTAAAAAAAAGTTCCTGTTCTGAGATAATCTTATATATGTGCCCCTGCTATGTACTGTGTAATGGCCGTGTCTGACCATACAGGGACGTGGTGTGATCATACCACAGCTCCTGGGCAGGGGAGAAAGCAAAAGAGTATAAAGACATTACAGTACGGGATCAAAAATTATTCTTTCTTTGAGGTAAGCTGTGATCCCGTGCTGTACTGTCTGTATACTCCCATTTGCTTTCTCCCCTGCCCAGGACCTGTGGTATGATCACAGCATGTCCCTGTACGGTCAGACACGGCCATTACACAGTACATAGCAGGGGCACATATATAAGATTATCTCAGAACAGGAACTTTTTTTTAAACACGTCCAATTGTGGAAATTATTATTAATCCAAGATCTATGGATTAAAATTGACTTTGTTTGTGGGGAAAATCCTTTAATGAGTCAGGAACATCTGAAAACTGGCGTGAGCCTCACTCCAAAAGTTGCAAACTTCTTACACATCTCCTGCGCTGTGAAAAAAAGGTGCAACTTTTCAAAGCGCTTAATGGCAAAATTCTGGAATAATCTCTTTTGAACCCCTCACCCCAAAAAATAAACAATATATGAGTTGTCGCGGGCGGGGAGTAGGACGCTGTGCTCACCACGCTCGGGTCCGGCTCGGGGTTGCTTCGCTGGCTGCTCTGTGGCTCGAGCGGTGGGCCGCATCCGGGGACTCGAGCGGCGCTCCTCGCCCGTGAGTGAAAAGGGGAATGGTTTTGGGAATTTATTGTCCGTGATGCCACCCACGGTTGTGGTGAGGTTGTGACACCACCGCTGCTCTTGACGGGGATCCCGAGAGCAATGATGGGGAGCAGCTTGGATGTTGTTTTTCCCCTCCGTGGGTAGGGGGGTTGGTTGTCCCGGGGCCCGGTGAAGGTGGATGGCAGGTGGGTTACGGGACCTGGGGAGGTGCAGGGTCGCGGGGGCAGCGCGGTGCCGCACGGCACAGTGGTACTCACTCAGCCAATGATGAATGCAAAGTCTCCGGTAAAACAAACGGCTGGATGGACGGGTCCCACAGACGGCTGCGGTGGTTTCTCTCCCGGTAGGTTGGCGGTGACTGCCTTTCCCTGCACCTGTGTTATGTTCTCGGCTCTGATGGCTTCCCACCGTTAACCACCGTTAACCAAGCTCCCCAGCTTGGATGGATGCTGAGGGACTCCCTTTTGCCCCCAAGCTCTGGCCCTGGGAACTGTAGCCTTGGCGGTGACTGTATTTCCCTTCACGGTTTGAGCGGTTGCCTTCAATCGGGTCTTGACTGCTGGGAAACCCCGGAGGTTCCTTTCGCTAACGGATTTGACCGGTTTTACGGCGACTCCAAGCCTGGTCGGGGTCTGTAGGCCCTGCCGAATGGTGCTGGCTTCTCTTCGCTCCCCGGTCCAGTACCGGCAGGCCACCGCCCGTCCCCGGTCCTTACGGTTCACGTCAATCAGCCCCTCCTGCAGACGGTCACCACCGTCTGCCAACCTTGCTGTATGTGCCCGGGCCACGTACCCGGACACGGTCAGTCTGCTCCACTACTACTTCACTCTCTCAACTCTCAAACTGCACTAACCTCCCGCCTCCAGAACCGTGAACTCCTCGGTGGGTGGGGCCAACCGCCTGGCTCCACACCCTGGTGTGGACATCAACCCCTGGAGGGAGGCAACAAGGATTTTTGTCTGACTTTGATGTGCCTAGCCGGGGTGTGGGGTGTGTTGTTGCAGTATCTGTGACATCCTGGCTTGTCCAGGGCGCCACAGCATTTTATTATTTTTTGTATTATTATTATTAATAATTCTAAATAATATGATAAATGAGAGTGGAGAAATAGCAGATACTGAGACACTGCAATGTGGTGTGTGTGTCACTAATAACACTCATCCTGGGTGACATGGTAGATATGTTGGTGAAATTACACCTTTACATTTCTAATGGCCGCTCAGGTTTATGGGGGTTCAGCATTTCCTCTAAAAAAATAGTGATTGTCTAACAAACTAGAAAACACAGTGGTGATCAGCATCAGTGATTCTCTCATTGTGTTTGGCCTTAAGCCTGCTTTACACGCTGCAATGTATCTTACAATGTGTCGGCGGGGTCACGTCGTAAGTGACGCACATCCGGCATTGTAAGGTACATTGCAGGGTGTGACAGGTACGTGCGATTGCGATTGAATGAAAATCCGTTCATCGCATATGTCGCGGGCGGCGGGGCGCTGCGCTCGCTAACACTCGGTCTGGCGCTGCTGCTGCTGGTGCTGCTGCTCGGTGGCTCGAGCGGTGGGCCGGATCGGAGGACTCGAGCGGCGCTCCTCGCCCGTGAGTGAAAGGGGAATGATTGGTGTGGGGAGATTGTCCGTGACGCCACCCACGGTGTGTGGTGATGGTGGCACCACCGCTGCCGGTGACGGGAATCCTGGGAGAGATGACAGGGGGCATCGAGGATGTTTTCCCCTCCGTAGGTAGGTGCTCCCGGGGCCCGATGGAGTTGACGGGGTGGCTTGACCGGTGGGGGTGCAGGGTCGCAGGGACAGCGCGGCGCGGTGCCGGACGGCACTGGTGTACTCACTCAGATAGTCAATGACAGAGTCTCTGGTAAACCAAACGGCTGGATGGACGGGTCCCGCAGCCGGCTGCAGTGCTGATGTTGTGCTCTCCCCGGACGGCTGATGGTGGCTGTCTTTCCCTGCACCTGTGTACTTGGTTGACTCCGATGGTTCCCCAAACGGTAGTCCGCTCCCCGGCATATAGGTGCCGTAGGAGCCCTTTTGCCCGCAGGCGCTGGCCCTTGGATCTCTAGCCTTGGCGGTGGCTGTATATCCTCACGGTGTGAGCGGTTGCCTTCTAACGGGACTTGGGTTGTTAGGAAACCCCTGGTGTTCTGGTCACACTTGGTATTTGACCTTTGCTGGCGACTCCAAGCCTGGTCCGGGTCCGATGGCCCTGCCTGTGTGCTAACTTCACTCCGGTCCCCGGTTCGGTACCGGTGGGCCACCGCCCAACCCCGGTCCTACAGTTCTGCGGAGATCCGTCACTCCTGCAGACGACCACCACCGTCTGCCAACCTTGCTTTAGGTGCCTGGGCTCCAACCCAGACACCGCAGTAGTTTACTCCTTCCATTTCCACCTCCAAACACTATCTGCTCTCCTTTTCCTGCCTCCAGGACTGTGAACTCCTCGATGGGCGGGGCCAACCACCTGGACATCAGCCCCTGGAGGGAGGCAACAAGGATTTTTGTTTGCATGCTGTAACTGCCTAGGGTGGGGGTGTGTGCATGTTGTTGCAGTCTGTGACCCCTGGCTAGTCCAGGGCGTCACACTCCCCCTTGGTAAAACGCAGACCGTCCACGGGCTGCCCGTCCATCACCGGTTTTATTTTTACAACTGTAAAAGATAAATAACATTTAATATTCAACATATGTATATTTAGGAATCTTCCCTTACGGGAGGTGCATAGCTTTAATGTTGCAAACATTTTTATTAACATACGGACGGTTGTCTTCCGCTCTCCCACCCAAGCAACCTAGCCCTGGTGCTGCCCCTAAAAAGTGGGCAGCACCCCATTACCCCAGTCCAGGTTCAGGCTGCCCGAGCGGGAACGGGTACGGTAATGCGCACTTCAGGGGACCCCACGTCCAGGGGGACCCCTGACCCCCGGAGGATGGCCACCGGTCCAGGTGGTGGCCGGACCCCAGCCTGCTCCGCTGCGGGTCCCTCCTCCAATCTGCCTCTCCGGAGGCGGCACTGACGGAAAACAGCCCATAACATTATTTACAATCCCACAAGTTCGTGGGTGGCCTGCCAGTTCTCGGCCTTGTCCATGAGTAGTCTCTCATGCAGCAACAAAACACAAAGGGTCCCTCCGGGGACAACTTGTCTTAAACGGACGGTAATCAGGCAGACAATCAGGTGAACACTCGGTTTGATTCATTCATTTACTTATTTACATGGTTAACACCTTGCACCCCTAGATGGTAGTTTCCCTGTACCTAAGTGGGGGCCTACCTAGGTTGGGGCGTGTGGACCTTCTGGGCCCAATGTCGTTAGTGGAGGGCAGGGGAACAGAGAAAGCAGCTGGTTCCTCTTCCCATGTAACAGATATGGCTGTTGGAGACCCATGGGGGTCGGGCATAGGTGCATCCCTGGGCGCTGGCTCAGACGGTTCGCTGGCGGTTCTCTCCGTTTCCATTTCTTCCACGGGTTGTGGGAACATTACCACCAGAACAAGCACCGCACCGTTCTGCATCGGCCAGTCTGCTGGAAAGTCACCCATCACTGTATGGATCATCTCTCCTTCCTTATTCTCACTCGGTTTCGGGACTGGAACTTCATTTGTCAGCCTTAAACGGGGTGGACACCTTTTCAAGTGATCTCTGGAGACCGTAGCCGCGGTTTTTCCTTGGTCACGACTAATCCGATAGGCCTTTTCATTCTCCCATTCAGTAGGCTGGATGACATACGGGGTCTTCTCCCATTGATCATCAAGCTTATGGGTTCTTCTTTTCCATTTCAGCACCACATCCCCGGGCTCAAAGGGGGTGGCGGAGGCCCATTTGTTAAAGCGCTGTTCCTGTTTTGTTCGGCTCTGACACAGGTTCCTCTCCACGTATTCCTGAACCTGTCGGTACTGGATTTGCCGTCGGGCATCCCAGCCTGTAGTTGAAGGAAGGGCCTTGGGAGCTTCCAAGTCCATTTCTAGGTCCACCGGCAGCCGGCCCGGTCGGGCTCTCATCAGATACGCCGGGGTACATTTAGTAGAACTACTGGGGACGTTGTTGTACATGTCAATCAGGTCAGGTAGCTTCTCTGGCCACAGGTTTCGCTCTTCCAGCGGTATCACCTTGAGGAGATCCAGGACCAGGTGGTTCATCTTTTCGCACATCCCGTTAGTCTGGGCATGATATGGCGTGGTCCTGATCTTCTTGCAACCGTACAATTGACAGAATTCTTGAAATACTTCTGCTTCAAAGGCGGAGCCCTGGTCCGTAAGCACCCTCTTCGGGTAGCCGTGCGGTCGGCAGAAATAGGCCTGGAATGATCTAGCCGCGGTACGGCCGGTCAAGTCCTTGACTGGAACAACCACGATAAATCTAGAGTAGTGGTCGACGATGGTCAAGGCATCGGTGTATCCGCTCCGGCTAGGTGTAAGCTTGACGTGATCCAGTGCAACCAATTCCAGCGGTTGATGGGTGACGATCGGATGTAGAGGGGCCCTTTGGCTGGTGTTGTCCTTCCTTCTCAGCACACAGGGGCCGCACTCCCGGCACCAGGCCTCCACAGACTCTCGCATCCCACTCCAATAGAACCATTCTCTCAGCAACATCTCCAGCTTTTTCCAGCCGAAATGCCCGGCGCCATCGTTGTATGCTCGTAGGACTTTGGGCACGCTGGCCTGAGGGACCACCAGCTGACGAACCTTCTCGTGAGTCTTCAGGTTAATCAGCCCCCGATACAGCTTCCCTTCATGCAGGTATAGCCGAGCCCGTTCTTTCCACAGGCGCTGGGCCTCAGAGGGAGCTGTCGAATCCATTCCGGAGGAGCCTTGCTCGATCATGGTCTTAACCAGCTGGACAGCAGGCGCTTGATCTTGGGCTTCTTGCCATCCCTGATTGGGTAACGTGTCCAGGGCCACCTGTTGTTGTTTGACGTATAGTTTTTCGACCGGCGGCCGATGGAACGCAGGCAACTCGATTTCTTCGAGGTCGTCGTCTTCTGGCCCCCCATCTGGCAGGTGGGGCATCCGGGATAACGCGTCCGCGTTGGTGTTCTTGCGGCCAGCTCGGTATTTAATAGTGAAGTCGTATTTAGACAACCTGGCTACCCACTGTTGCTCCAGAGCACCCAGCTTGGCCGTATCCAGATGGGTTAGCGGATTATTGTCCGTGTAAGCGGTGAATTTTGCCGCTGCGAGGTAATGTCGGAACCTCTCGGTGATTGCCCACACCAGGGCCAGGAACTCCAGCTTGAAAGAGCTGTAATTTTTGGGGTTTCGTTCCGTGGGCCAGAGCTTTCTGCTGGCGTAGGCGATCACTTTTTCTTTCCCGTCTTGGACCTGGGACAGGACTGCTCCCAAGCCCACGTTGCTGGCATCGGTGTAAAGGACGGACGGAAGGCTGTAGTCGGGGTACGCCAGGACCTCTTCTCCCGTCAAGGCCATCTTCAGCTGGTGGAAGGACTCTTCATGCTTCTCCTCCCACACGAACGGAGGCCCAGGGGCCCTGCCACCCTTGGTCTGTCCCACGAGGAGGTCTTGCATAGGCGCAGCCATCTTCGTATACCCCTTGATGAAGCGGCGGTAGTAGCCCACCAGGCCCAGGAACTGTCTCACCTCTCTCACGGTGGTCGGCCTCGGCCAGTCTTGGATAGCCGTGATCTTCTAGGGGTCTGGGGTGACACCTTCGGCGCTCACCACGTGTACGAGGTACTGTACTTTAGGCTTCAGTAGATGGCACTTGGAGGGCTTCAGCTTCATCCCATATTTGGCAAGGGACGCAAACACTTCTTTCAGGTGCTCCAGGTGGGCCTCGTACGTCTGGGAGTATCCGATCACATCGTCCAGATACAGCAAGACGGATTCAAAATTGAGATGTCCCAGGCAACACTCCATGAGCCGCTGGAAGGTTCCGGGGGCATTGCACAGCCCGAACGGCATGCTGTTGAACTCACAGAGTCCCATGGGAGTAGCGAATGCAGTCTTTTCACGGTCCTCGGGGGCGACCGCCACCTGCCAGTATCCACTGGTAAGATCAAGGGTAGAGAAGAAGTTAGCTGTTCTCAGCGCAGCTAGCGACTCTTCGATACGGGGAGAGGATAGGCATCCTTGTGCGTTATCTGGTTGATCTTCCGGTAATCCACACACATTCTCATGATGCCGTCATTCTTTTTCACCAGCACCAGTGGGGCTGCCCAGGGACTACAACAATCCCGAATGACCCCTGCCTCCTTCATGTTCCTCAACATGTCTTTAGCGCATTGGTAGTGTGGTTGCGTGATGGGCCTATATCTCTCTTTGATTGGTGGATGTAGGCCTGTGGGGATATGGTGTTGAACCCTTTTACTTCTCCCAAAATCTAATGGGTGTTTGCTGAAAACCTGTCCATACTCTTGTACCACCCTGTGTACCCCCTCTTTGTGATGCATGGGTGTGGTTTTGGTGCCTATATGTAATTCCTGGCACCACGTCTCTAGCTGTTCGGAGGGTATGTGGTTACTGACAGGGGGTGCTGAGGTAGGTGAGGTGGCCTCGTGAAGGGTGTGAGGGTCTAGGGTAAGCAACTTGGCCAGTGTGGCCTAACGGGGAAGCCTGACTTCTTCCTCCCCACAATTCAGCACTCTCACAGGCACTCTTCCCTTCTTGACATCAACCACCCCTCTGGCCGCCATCACCGTGGGCCAGTGTTCCGAAGGCACGGGTTCCACCATTGCCGGGTAGTCGCGCCCTTGAGGACCTACTGCTGCCCTGCACCAGATCATCATCTCACTTCTGGGGGGCACTACCAAGGGGGCCACATCCATCACCCTCACGCCACCAATCTCTCCACCCGTTGAATTCACTTGCTGCCGATATAGGAGGGCCCGGATCTCACGCTGCACAGCTCTCTGTCGGCCTCCTCCTGCTGTGGCGGCCAACTGCTGCAACAGACTCAGCACCTCACTCATACAATGCTCCATCACATTGGTCCCTAGGACTACTTTTGGGTTATGATCACTGGGTTCATTCATCACCACAATCATCCCTTGGTGTTTTAGCTCCGCACGTCCCACGGTTAGGGTCACTTGTTTGTATCCCACCTGAGTTAAAGGGAGTCCATTGGCTGCAACCAGGATCAGGCTATCATCAAGGGGGGGCAAGTTCATCAGTGCCCTAATACTGCTGGTACAGTGAGTATGGTATCGTGGTTACCTGTGATCCTGTGTCCAATAGGGCCATAAGCGGGATGCCGTCTACTGCCAGAGGGATGATGGGGCGAGCTCCGACGTACCGGTCTCACCAGTCGGGGGGGCCGTAGGTGTCTACTCCTGAGGATTGGCCCTTGGCCCCAGGGGTTGCTCGTTTAACGGACACCGCCTAGAGTAGTGCCTGGGCTTGCTGCACCTGTAACAAATAGGAGGCCCATACCGTGAGTCATTGGTCTTTCTCCGCTGCATCCAGGGGACGTCCTCTGGGCTATCAGCGAGTTGGATCCTCCCTGGGGGCTTGACATTCGTCGGGAGCTGGAGTGCGGTGAGGATCTTGGCTAGGTCTCCATCCATGCGGCGGACCTGGGCAGCCAGCTCCTCCATCATCCCGGCGGGCGCTGCAGGGACCGGTAGCGCCGGGAGAGTAGGCGCCACCGTGATGGGAGCAGTTTCAGCCGGCCATGGGGCCGCATCGGGGGCGTCTGGTGCTGGGGGCTGCAGGGCCTTGATGGCCCGCTCCTTCAATACTGCAAAGTCCAGATCCAGGTGCTCCAGGGCCCACAGCCGTAGCTGCTTGCGGTCCTCCGCGGACCCCAGTCCCTGCAAGAATTGTTCCACGAGCATCTTATTGCTGTCCACCTCTTTAATAGTATCCACTTGCTTCGGAGCACGGAGAGCGGTTTGAAGGCGCAAGGCATAGTCTCTTATATTATCCACAGGCCGCTGTCAGCACTGGTAAAACTGCATCCGTAGCTCCGCTTCCGTGCGGGTCTCAAAAGCGGTTTGGAGTTTCTAAAAAATGATAGTCACCGAGGCCCGGTCCGCGTCGGTCCAGGTCTCCGTCTCCTGCTCAGCCGTGCCGGTTAGCTGCCCCAGCACTACCGCTGCCCGTTGCCTGTCCGTCAAGGGGTATAAATCGAGGACCGGGCTAATATTTTTCCAGAACACCTGCAAAGCATCAGGTTTCCCATCGTACTGCGGTAGCCAGGTAGCACCGGGCACATAGGGCAGAGAGAATGGCATCACCTGGGCGACCGCTGGACCCGCAGCCAGCCCCGCTCCTGCGGCCGGAGTACGGGCTGCCCCGTCTCTGTCTGCGGGCGCCGCTGCGGCTGCGACCGCCGCTCCTCCAACGGCTTCGTCGGGCGCAGACATCTTCTTCCCATCCCCCCTTGGTACTTTCTAGCACTCTTTCTCTCTCGGGGGCGGGGCTTCTCCTTCGCGCCTTCCCTGCTCGGGGAAGACGCTCGAGCGGGAAATCTTGAGGGAAAGATGGCGGCGCTTCAAATTTTTCTGCCGGACGCCGCCCGCGGGGACCACAAGGCGCACGTCCACTGGTAAGTCAGATCCTGTTCGTGACGCCAAGTTGTTGCGGGCGGCGGGGCGCTGCGCTTGCTAACGCTCGGGTCCGGCGCTGCTGCTGCTCGGTGGCTCGAGCGGTGGGCCAGATCCGGGGACTCGAGCGGCGCTCCTCGCCCGTGAGTGAAAGGGGAATGATTGGTATGGGGAGATTGTCCGTGACACCACCCACGGTGTGTGGTGACAGTGGCACCACCGCTGCCGGTGACGGGAATCCCGGGAGAGATGACAGGGGGCAGCGAGGATGTTTTCCCCCTCCGTGGGTAGGGGGGTTGGTGCTCCCGGGGCCCGATGGAGTTGACGGGGAGGCTTGACCGGTGGGGGTGCAGGGTCGCAGGGACAGCGCGGTGCGGTGCCGGACGGCACTGGTGTACACACTCAGATAGTCAATGACAGAGTCTCTGGTAAACCAAACGGCCGGATGGACGGGTCCCGCAGCCGGCTGCAGTGCTGATGTTGTGCTCTCCCCGGACGGCTGATGGTGGCTGTCTTTCCCTGCACCTGTGTACTTGGTTGACTCCGATGGTTCCCCAAACGGTAGTCCGCTCCCCGGCGTATAGGTGCCGTAGGAGCCCTTTTGCCCGCAGACGCTGGCCCTTGGATCTCTACCCTTGGCGGTGGCTGTATATCCTCACGATGTGAGCGGTTGCCTTCTAACGGGACTTGGGTTGTTAGGAAACCCCTGGGGTTCCGGTCACACTTGGTATTTGACCTTTGCTGGCGACTCTAAGCCTGGTCGGGGTCCGATGGCCCTGCCTGTGTGCTAACTTCACTCCAGTCCCCGGTTTGATACCGGTGGGCCACCGCCCAACCCCGGTCCTACGGTTCCGCGTCAATCCACCACTCCTGCAGACGGCCACCACCGTCTGCCAACCTTGCTGTCAGTGCCTGGGCTCCCTCCCAGACACCAGCAGTAGCTCCTCTCACTTTAACTGCTCAACACTATCTGCTTCCTTTTCCCGCCTCCAGGCCTGTGAACTCCTCAGTGGGTGGGGCCAACCGCCTGGCTCCACCCCACCTGGTGTGGACATCAGCCCCTGGAGGGAGGCAACAAGGATTTTGTGTCTGACTCTGGTGTTTCTGCCCGGGGGTGGGGGTGTGAGTGTTATTCATGTCGCTACCTGGCTAGTCCAGGGCGCCACATTCCCCCTTGGTAAAATGCAGACCGTCCGCGGGCTGCCCGTCCATCACCGGTTTTATTTTCACAACTGAAAAAGATAAAACATGTAAACATTTCGAACATAAGCATACTTTTCTGGTCACTTGAACGGTGCAAACATATTTACATTTTTTAATAATAACGGACGGACGGACTTCCGCTCTCCCACCCAAGCAACCTAGCCCTGATGCTGCCTCTAAGAAATTGGCAGCACCCCTTTACCCCAGTCCAGGTCCAGGCTGCCCGAGCGGGAACGGTACGGTATCTCGCACCCGGCTGTCGCTTCAGGGACCCCCACGTCCAAGGGGGACCCCTAACCCTCGGAGGATCGCCACCGGTTACTGTAGTGGCGGGCCTGGGCCATCACTTTCCTCCAGGCCCATCCTCCAAATCTGCCTCTCCGGAGGCAGCAACGGCATCCATCCCACAACATATTTACAAACCCACAAGTTTGTGGGTGCCCTGCAAGTTCTCGGGCCTGTTCATGAGTAGTTCCTCATGTGGGTATGGAGTCAACGGAACAACAGAGACAACTCCAGTCCCAATGGGGACGGTTCTTTTCGGATGGTAAATCAGGTGATTTTTTGGTTAGATCAGTACTTATCAACAGGAACAACGGTGCTGGGGGTCCCAACGGGGACAACGGCTGCAACGGTGGACTGCTGCCTATTCCACCTCTTCCTCTGAGGTGGCCTCGTCCTCTAACAGGGCAAACATACGGTAACAGTTCCGGTGGGAGAGGGCCACGCGGTATCCGTTCCCACCGCCGCACGGGACATAGAAAGCTATTGGCGCATTGCCGTCGGAGAGGCTCTCGCCCGCTTCCTCTGACTCAGAGACCAGTTCTGTATCGGGACCGGAGCTATCACTATCGGTCTCCTCCTGGGCAGGCATCCCCTCTTGGGCTGGGCAGACTGCCGGGGCCCCACTTCCTTCCGCGTTAGGCAAATCACCTCCAACTGCAGCAGCATCCGGGCCTGCGACCGTCTCCGTTTCTCCGACCTTTGGACCTCCTGAGATCAGCACTTCGGGCCCCGCCGCCATAGTATGGGACAGCGGGCCAGGTAGGTCAGCGCTGGCGGCCCCCACGGGGGATGGCAGGGACGGTACAAGGGGCAGGATCAGACCGGGTCTCCCAGCCGCAGCGACCAGTCCCTGTGGGACATGGAGGCGTGGGTCACTCACCAGCTCCATCACGTTGGCTCCCATTTCGTGCATTTGGGCGATCCCAACCAGCGCCTCCACCTCGGTGGTCCACTGCTCCGCCAGGAGACGTATCTGGCTCCGATGGTGTTGGTTAGACTCAGTCACTTGGGCCCTCATCCATGCCACGGTTCCGGGCGCGGGCTGCGGGGTCTCCGGCTGTGCAGGCGGGGTGGACATGGTGCAGCGGCTTCGGGATTCCAGGAACGGTATTAACACGGAGTCCTGGCGTCCCCGCTTCTCCACAACCTCGGCTACATGCGGCCGGCCGCCATTCGTCCCCCCTTGGTACTCTCTTGGCACTCCCTCTTTAGGGGCGGGGCTTTGTTTTTCCCGCCTCCTCTGCTCGAGAAGGCGCTCGAGTGGGAAAATCTTCGCGCCCAAGATGGCGGAATCTGAAATTTTTCGGTTGGACACCGCCGGCGGGGCTACAAGGCGCACTTCTACCAGCCGGTAGAACGGTAAGTATCCTGTTCGTGACGCCAAGTTCGCGGCGCTCCTCGCCCGTGAGTGAAAAGGGGATAGTTTTGTTTGGGGGTTGAGTCCGTGACGCCACCCACGGGTTGTGGTGAAGATGGGCACCACCGCTGCTGGTGACGGAGGATCCCGGGAGCGGTGTTAGGGAGCAGCTGGGATGTTGTTCTCCCCCTCCGTGGGTAGGGGTTGGTGGTCCCGGGGCCCGGTGAGGTGATGGGGAGGCAGGGTTGGTGAGGTGCAGGGTTGCTGGGACAGCGCAGCGCGGTGCCGGATGACACTGGTGTACTCACTCAGCAATAGATACACAAAGTCTCCGGTAAACCAAACGGCTCGATGGACGGGTTCCGCAGCCGGCTGCAGTGTCTCTCTCCCCGGACAGGTGATGGCGGCTGTCTTTCCCTGCACCTGTGTAGTGTTTTGGCTCCGATGGCTTCCCAACAGTAGCCCGCTCCCTGGCGTATAGGTGCCAGAGGAGCCCGTTTTGCCCGCAGGCACTGGCCCTTGGATCTCTAGCTTCTGGCTGTAGCTGTATATCCTCTGGTGCGGACGGTTGCCTTCTAACGGGTCTTTGGTTGTTAGGAAACCCCTGGGGTTCCGGTCACTAACGGATTTGACCTTTAACGGCGGCTCCAAGCCTGGACGGGGTCCGCAGGCCCTGCCTGTGTGTGCTGGCTTCACTTCGCTCCCCGGTTCGGTACCGGCGGGCCACCCCCCGACCCCGTTCCTACGGTTCCGCGTCGATCCACCGTCGATCCACCGTCTGCCAACCTTGCTGTCAGTGCCTGGGCTCCCTCCTAGACACCAGCAGTAGCTCCTCTCACTTTCACTGCTCAACACTATCTGCTTCCTTTTCCCGCCTCCAGGCCTGTGAACTCCTCAGTGGGTGGGGCCAACCGCCTGGCTCCACCCCACCTGGTGTGGACATCAGCCCCTGGAGGGAGGAAACAAGGATTTTGTGTCTGACTCTGGTGTTTCTGCCCGGGGGTGGGGGTGTGAGTGTTATTCATGTGGCTACCTGGCTAGTCCAGGGCGCCACACAACAATCCCCTGATACGTCCGGGCTCGCAGGCCCCTGCCATTGCCATACCCTGCACAGAGACACTGAGTCCCGGAGTCCCGGGGAAACCATTTCTACCCACGGAGGGGTTAACATCCAGCTGCCACTACATCTCCCCCGGGTGTCCGACAACAGCAGGGGTAGTGTCCCACTTCCCCAGGCACCGTGGGTGGCGTCACGAACTACGTACGGTCAAGCCAGTACAACTACGTCCTCCTTTTCATTTGGCGTGTCCGCGTGACCCCCGGGTCTGGAGGATCCCTCAAGCCACACACAGCGGGTCCAGATCCGAGCAGCCCGGCTGCTACAGGCATGGGAGCGGCACACTTGCATCAGATACAGAATATCTGCAGGTAGGAAAAGTGTGACGCCCTGGCGCTGCCAAGTGGTCACACACAAATAGACTCCTGCACAACACCCTCCCTCACAGGGTTACACCAAGCCAACAAAACCCTAGTCACCCCCACAAAGCAGGACAGGCACACCAGTAGGCGGGACCAGGTGGAAGGAAATGCCCACCTAGGGGTATAGAGAGTCCGGGGGGGGGGGGAAAGAGTGAGTTCAGGTTGAGCTTCAAGTGAGAGTTGAAGTGGAGAGTGAGAGTTGAGAGAGGAGAGAGTAAAGTGCAAGTGAGAAGCCAGAGAGGAAAGGCCGTCGGGGTTGGAGCCCCGGCGAGCTGGCTAGGTGGCAGACGGTGGTCCGTGTCTGACAGGAGACGGGAAGACGGCTGCCGGAGATCTGAGGTGGACAGGGACAGGGTAGGAGCCTGCCGGTACAGACACCGGAGAACTGACCCGGAAACCGTGCACAGAGGGGGTACCTGGACCCTGAAGCAGAGACTGGAACAACCGACTTTGTTAATTAACCAGTTGAGGACAGGATTACAGGTCCTGTCCCACCCAAAGTCCCAATAGCAGACCAGCAGCCCACCGGGGGGGATAGGGCATCCGCCAGGGCCCCTTTAGATCCCAAGGGCCAGCGTCTGCGGGCAAGGCTCCCACCCGTAGTTCTGGGAGCGGACTCCTGAGTTCCATACCGAAAAGTCCAAACTAAAAACAGTTCAGAGGAAAGTGACACAGACCATCACCCCGGTGAGGGACCAGAATATACCCGGCCGCGGAGCTCTGGCCACTGCACCTTAGTTACACTGGACTTGTGTGATTTCTTCAATAGTGAGTAGCCTAACATCCCCGGTCCGACCGGGTTCGCCGGCCCCTGCAGCCACCATCCTCAGCACAGAGACACTGGGCCCCGAGGCATCCATCCCTATCCACGGAGGGGTTAACATCCAGCTGCCATCCCATCGCCCCCGGGTGCTCCCCAACAGTAGCGGTGGTGTCACATCTCACCACTAGACTTGAGCGATGTTCGAGGTTCGATATTCGCCAATTTCATGTTCGAATGATTTTACGGGTGCTTGAGATCGAACTCGAGATTTTTGCTAAAAGCTCGACAGTTCGAGTAACGTTCGAGAACGGTTCAATCAACAAAAAGCCTAGCTAGTTACTAGCTGGCTTTTTACTTTAATAGTGTGAGTCACTGTGATTTACGCTATTATCAAATTTCAGCGTATAGTGTATGGGGGGGACGCGGTTTAGATCTGTGCTGCTGCTGAGTGCTGATATAATGCTGATCGCCATTTTTTTTTTCCTAACTGTGCGTGCAGTGGGGCGGGCCAGGCAGTCAGCCAATCACAGACACACACACAGCTAAGTGGATTTTTGCCAGACAAGCAAGTGCATGTGTCATAGGCTGTGCATGTCACATGTCCTTGCCTTATAAGATACTGCCATTTTCCCCGTCGCCGCCATTATCTGCCTTCTGTGTGTGGGTGACAGTCACCGCTCACGCTGCTGCTCCCGCTCCTGCTGTGTGCGCTATAGACATAGTGCAATCTACATCGCATTGTAGGGATTAGGGACTGCTGGTTATTTCAGCCCTTTTCAGGGCTGATTTCCAGGCGTTCATAGCCATAGCTGCTAGGCAGGTCTGTGCAAACGCTGTGTACAGCTTTAGATAACAACGTCTGACTTCCTCAGCTCAGGAAATTCCTTGCTGCATTTTTTCATTAGCAGGGATAGAAAGTGAGGCTTCCTTTCCTGTCCTGGTACCCACAGAACCCGGGCACTTTACCCACCTGCCCAGTTTTGCCACGCTTTTTTTTTTGCCCAAAGAGCTGACACTTTGTGTGCCATCCTAAAAGTGTCTGGAATACTAAGTTAGTGTTCCTTTCTTGTCCTGGTACCCACAGAACCCGGGCACTCTACCCACCTGTCCAATTCTGCCATGTTATTTTATTTAGCCAAAGAGCTGACACTTTTTGTGCCATCCTAAAAGTGTCTGGAATACTAAGTTAGTGTTCCTTTCCTGTCCTGGTACCCACAGAACCCGGGCACTCTACCCACCTGACCAGTTTTGCCACGCTATTTTATTTGCCCAAAGAGCTGACACTTTTTGTGCCATCCTAAAAGTGTCTGGAATACTAACTTAGTGTTCCTTTCCTGTCCACTGACGCACAGAACCCGGGCACCCTACCCACCTGCCCAGTTTTGCCATGCTTTTTTGTTTGCCCAAAGAGCTGACACTTTTTGTGCCATCCTAAAAGTGTCTGGAATACTAACTTAGTGTTCCTGTGCTGCCAATCAAGGTACACCACATGTGCATTCTACACTCCTCTCCATTACTGCTACGCAATTTTAATTTACAAAAGTGCGGCCACTGTTAGGGGCATACTCCAGTTGTCTGTGATACCACCTTAGTGTTCCTGTGCTGCCAATCAAGGTACACCACATGTGCATTCTACACTCCTCTCCATTTCTGCTACGCAATTTTAATTTTCCAAAGTGCTGACACTTTCAGGGGTGTACTAAAATTGTGTGGGATAGTACCTTAGGGTTTCTTTGCTGTCAAGCACGGTACACCACATGTGCATTCTACACTCCTCTCCATTTCTGCTACACAATTTTTAACTGCAGGTAGTTCAGCCAATCTGTGATGAAGGTGCAGGCGTGGATATAATGTTGCCTTCATCCAAAGGTGGTTCTCTTGATGTCTGAGAGAGCTCAACACCACCCGCTGTTTCCACTTCCAAAACAACTGAGGACATGACAATCACACTCCCTGTTGTGGGTAAAGGGGTGGAAGGTCAGCGTGTAAAGCATGTGTGACTGCTGTCCCCATAGTCACAGAGGATGAAGAGCATGCAGATGCCATTGATGGGGCAGACGGTGGTTGCACCGCCCCGTTAGTCCGCATTGTAGCATAGTGACGTTTCCACTGTGACTTATGCGCTATCTTCCCACAGGTATGTCAATTCATCCATCCAACTTTCCCATGAACTGATCTGCTCTCCCCTTCTCTCTGCTGTGTGTTTTAATACATGGTATGTCAATTCATCCATCCAACTTTTCCAATATATCTGACCTGTTCCCTCTTTCTTCAATATCTCCCTGGCATGCTCCAGCATCTCACTGTGATCTCTCACCCCCTGTTCCCCACCTTACTTTTATGACCTTTGTTTATTTTGCCTATGTGAAGCTGCATCTGGCAATCTGATTGAGTGATCAAAGGGTTTTTGTTGCACCCCACCCCTTCACAGCTGATTGCACTTGTATGTGTATATACTGGGCCAACTAAAAGTCTGCACCAACACAAGTATGCACCATATAAGTATGATGCATTGAATTAGGCCAGAATTGTGCCAGAAGTGTCCGGAAGGTGACTGCATACATAGTCACTGTAAACATTGTTTGTGTGTCTCTTAACTTTCACCTCTATAATACCTCACTTTCTACTGCACCCTCTGATCCCTAAACCCAGTAATGAACTTTTCATCTCTCCCTCCATCCTCCCCACCCATCTCACCTTTCCCTCACATATTTTCTTCCACATTTCACCTAGTGTCTCCAGACACACACGGCCACCTCACGGCCTCTCCTGCTCCCACCTACTAACACTCTCACTGCTTCTCCTCACTGCTGGAGGTATCTCTCCAAATCCTGGTCCTCCTCACCACATCCCTAATGTCACTTCAAACCCTCATCCACAATCTAACACAAATTTCCGCACCCTCTCAAACCTCATACCCATTCACCCAGCCCCGCTCCCCCAGTCCCACTAACAGGAGCTCTATGGAACGCTCGCTCTGTCTGCAACAAACTATCCTACATCCATGATCTTTTCATCACTAATAAACTCTCTTTCCTCGCCATCACTGAAACCTGGCTCACTCCCTCTGACACAGCCTCTCCTGCTGCACTTTCATATGGCGGTCTCCAACTCTCTCACACCCCCGCCCCAGCAACAAGCATGGTGGAGGAGTTGGTTTGCTCCTGTCCGACCAATCCTCCTTTACACCAATTCCACTACCACCCTCTGTTACTCTCCCATCTTTTGAGGTGCACTCCGTATGCATCTACGCCCCCTCCAACCTTCAACTGGCTGTCATTTACCGCCCTCCAGGGCCAGCCACTGCCTTTTTTGATCATTTCACCACCTGGCTACTACACTTCCTTTCCACCGACAGCCCCACCATCATTATGGGTGATTTCAATATCCCCATTGATACTTCCCACTCATCTGTCTCCAAACTTCTAACACTCGCTTCCTCCTTCGGCCTCACCTAATGGTCCTCTGCAGCTACTCACAAAGATGGCCACACGCTGGACCTCATCTTCACTCGCCTCTGTTCCCTATCCAACCTCTCTAACTTGCCTCTCCCCCTGTCTGACCACAACCTACTCACATTCTCTTCCCTCTCTTCGCCAAGTACGCAACCCCCCCTCCACAAACTTTCACACCCTCGCAGAAATATCAAACACATTGATTTACACGCCCTTTCTCAGTCCCTTCTCCCTCTCACAGACATTGCATTTCTACATGATGCAGATGCTGCTGCAACTTTATACAACACTACAATCTCTGCAGCTCTCGAATCAACTGCCCCCCTCACACACACACCAAAACCCGCACAATCAACAGGCAACCCTGGCACACGAGGCAGACTAAAGAACTAAGACGGGCTTCCAGAATTGCTGAGCGCAGATGGAAAAGGTCTCATTTCACTGAGCACTTCATTGCATATAAAGAGTCCCTGACCACTTTCAAGTCCACACTCACTGCTGCAAAACAAACCTACTTCTCATCCCTCATATCTTCTCTCTCTCATAACCCTAAACAGCTATTCAACACTTTCAATTCTCTCCTCCGTCCTCCAGCACCACCTCCCTCTCCTCTCCTCTCAGCTGAAGACTTTGCCTCTTTCTTCAAGAAGAAGATTGACAACATCAGAGCAAGCTTTGGCCCACAAACACCACAGCCACTTCTCACAACTACTCAGCCTTCTTCCTCCAAATCCAGCTTCTCCGCCATGGCAGAAAACAATCTTTCCACTCTACTCTCAAGATCACATCTAACAACCTGTGCACTGGACCCGCTCCCATCCTCATCCCCAACATCACCGCAGTCCTCATCCCAGCCCTAACCCATCTCTTCAACCTATCACTAACAACTGGTGTATTCCCTTCATGCTTTAAACATGCCTCTATTACACCCATCCTCAAAAAGCCCTCCCTTGACCCATCCTCTGTGTAAAACTATTGCCCCATATCCCTTCTCCCCTATGCCTCAAAACTACTAGAACAACATGTCCATCTTGAACTGTCCTCATACCTCTCATCCTGCTCTCTCTTTGACCAGCTACAATCTGGCTTCTGACCGCATCATTCCACTGAAAGTGCCCTAACTAAAGTCACTAACGACCTACTAACCACCAAAGCCAAGCAACACTACTCTATAGCTTCCTCCTACTGGACCTGTCCTCTGCCTTCGATACAGTAGACCATTCCCTCCTTCTACAGATTCTCTCATCTCTGGGCATCACAGACTTGGCCCTATCTTGGATTTCTTCATACCTAACCGACCGAACTTTCAGCGTGTCCCACTCTCACACCACTTCCTCATCTCGCCCCCTATCTGCCGGTGTCCCCCAAGGCTCAGTTCTTGGACCCCTGCTGTTCTCCATCTACACCTTCGGCCTGGGACAGCTCATAGAGTCCCACGGCTTAAAGTATCATCTCTATGCCGATGACACACAGATCTACGTCTCTGGACCTGACATTACCTCTCTACTAACCAAAATCCCACAATGTCTGTCTGCTATTTCATCCTTCTTCTCTGTGCGATTCCTAAAACTTAACATGGACAAAATAGAGTTCATTGTCTTTCCCCCTCCTCACTCATCTCCTCCAACAAGCCTTTCCATCAAACTTGATGGTTGCTCACTCTCCCCAGTCTTACAAGCACGTTGCCTTGGAGTAACCCTCGACTCTGCTCTATTATTCAAGCCACACATCCAAGCCCTCTTCAACTCATGCCGATTACAACTCAAAAATATCTCCTGAATCCGTGCTTTCCTTAACCAAGAATCAGCAAAAACATTAGTGCATGCCCTCATCATCTCCCGCCTTGACTACTGCAACCTCCTGCTCTCTGGCCTCCCTTCCAACACTCTTGCACCCCTCCAATCTATCCTAAACTCTGCGGCCCGCCTAATCCACCTCTCCCCTCTCTACTCCTCAGCCTCGCCACTATGCCAATCCCTTCACTGGCTTCCCATCACCCAACGACTCCAGTTCAAAACATTAACCATGACATACAAAGCCATGCACAACCTGTCTCCTCCCTACATCTGTGAACTAGTCTCCTGGTACCTACCTGCACGCAACCTCAGATCCTCACAAGATCTCCTTCTCTGCTCCTCTCTTATCTCCTCTTCCCACAATCGCGTCCAAGATTTCTCCCGTGCATCCCCCATACTCTGGAATGCTCTACCTCAGCACATTAGACTCTCACCTACCGTGGAAAGCTTCAAGAGGAACCTCAAGACCCACCTCTTCCAACAAGCCTACAACCTATAATAGCCCTCAGTCCAGTAGACCACTGCGCAACCAGCTCTGTCCTCACCTATTGTACCATCACCCATTCCCTGTAGACTGTGAGCCATCGCGGGCAGGGTCCTCTCTCCTCCTATACCAGTCTGTTTTGTACTGTTAATGATTGTTGCACGTATACCCTCTTTCACTTGTAAAGCGCCATGGAATAAATGGCGCTATAATAATAAATAATAATAATAATTTAAAGTAGTGAACAGGGTGGGCTTCCCAGTATACAGCAAAACCACACACTAGGAAAAGGACTCTAGACAGTTGGGTTGATAAATGATTGTTTTACTTTCCCAAAACGAACAATAAGAACCATTCATAAAACTGTAAGAACAGAACAACCTATTCACAATTCCAAAAGCCTACACCCCTATGCTGCGACAATCGTAATGGCGATTTATACCCCATGCTCACCAACTTTTTCCTAACCAAGGGACTGTCTAAAGAGTTGCCTACTACCTGGTAATCCCTCTGCGGAGCAGGAGTAATTGTGTGTGTGCGTGTGTGTTTGCGTGTGTGTGTGTGCGAACACAACTTACCAGTGTCGCATCACAAGAGCTTACAACTTATCTACCTAAAAATAGACAAAACCCATTACCCCCCCCCCCGAATACCCTTGTTAGCTGAAGCCTCACAGATAAGGCAGATGATAAAGGTGGTGTCAACACAGCGACAACGACAACGCCGTCACTGCTACGTCACCATTTTCTGTGACGTTGCAGCGACGTCCCGTCGCTGTCGCTGTGTGTGACATCCAACGAGCTGGCCCCTGCTGTGAGGTCGCCGCTCGTTGCTGAATGTCCAGCTTCATTTTTTGGTCGTCGCTCTCCCGCTGTGACGCACAGATCGCTGTGTGTGACAGCGAGAGAGCGACGAAATGAAGCGAGCATGGAGCAGGAGCCGGCATCTGGCAGCTGCGGTAAGCTGTAACCAAGGTAAACATCGGGTAACCAAGGTGGTTACCCGATATTTACCTTAGTTACCAGCCTCCGCCACTCTCGCTGCCAGCGCCGGCTCCTGCTCTGTGCACATGTAGCTGCAGTACACATCGTGTAATTAACCCGATGTGTACTGTAGCTAGGAGAGCAGGGAGCCAGCGCTAAGCAGTGTGCGCGGCTCCCTGCTCTCTGCACTGTGACATGTAGCTGCAGTACACATCGGGTTAATTAACCCGATGTGTCCTGTAGCTAGGAGAGCAAGGAGCCAGCGCTCAGTGTGCGCGGCTCCCTGCTTTCTGCACATGTTGCAGCACTGTCGTTATGATCGCTGCTTTGGCTGCTGTGTTTGACAGCTAAGCAGCGATCATAACAGCGACTTACAAGGTCGCTGCTACGTCACAGAAAATGGTGACATAACAGCGACGTCGTTGTCGCTGTCGTTTACTGTGACCCCAGCTTTACAGTGTGAATGCAAACCAAACAGCTCATCAACACAGTCCGGGAAATCCTGTAAAGCAACACTCAATGCAAACATGTGTCGCTGTCCCTCTATGAGTTTAACTGTAAGTGACAATTTGACAGTGCAGAGGCAGCAAGTCTTATTGTCTATATAGTCGGCCTAACCAGAACAGATATATGTTTTGCTAAGAAAACAAAGTGTTGCGTGCATGCATCACTGTCTGGTCCCAGCCTACCGTACCCGGGTACTATTGTCGCAGGCGGAGGGGACGCGCTCGCTACGCTCGGGTCCAGGGCTTCTGCTGCTGTTGCTCGGTGGCTCGAGCGGTGGGCCGGACCCGGGGACTCAAGCAGCGCTCCTCGCCCGTAAGTGAAAAGGGGTGGTTTGTTTAGGGAGATAGTTCGTGACGCCACCCATGGGTCGTGGTGATGATGGCACCACCGCTGCTGGTGACGGGGATCCCGGGAGCGATGGCAGGGAGCAGCTAGGATGCTATTCCCTCCATGGGTAGGGGTTGGTGATCCCGGGGCCCGGTGATGATGCAGGGAGACTGGATAGCTGGGGTGCAGGGTTGCAGGGGCAGCGCAGAGCGGTGCCCGATGTCACTGTTGTACTCACTCAGACAGAAGGTCACAAAGTCTCTGGTAAACCAAACGGCCGGATTGACGGGTCCCGCAGCCGGCTGCAGTGTCTTTGCTCTCCCTGGACAGGTGATGGTGGCTGTCTTACCCTGCACCTGTGTAGACTGTGTTGACTCCAATGGTTTCCCAACGGTAGTCCGCTCCCCGGCGTATAGGTACCATAGGAGCCCTTTTGCCTGCAGGCGCTGACCCTTGGATCTCTAGCCTGTGGCAGTGGCTGTATATCCTCACGGTGTGGACTGTTGCCTTCTAGCGGGACTTGGGTGTTAGGAAACCCCTGGGGTTCCGGTCACTCTCGGATTTGACCGTTGTCGGCAGCTCCAAGCCTGGTCGGGGTCCGATGGCCCTGCCTGTGTGCTTAACTTCACTCCGCTCCCCGGTTCGGTACCGGTGGGCCACCGCCCAACCCCGGTCCTACGGTTCCGCAGAGATCCGCGAACTCCTGCAGACGACCACCAACGTCTGCCGACCTTGCTGTCAGTGCCTGGTCTCCTACCCAGGCACACGCAGACGTTTTACTCCTCTCACTTTCGCCTCCAAAACTAATCTGACTCCTTTTCCCGCCTCCAGACCTGTGAACTTCTCGGTGGGCGGGGACAACCGCCTGGCTCCACCCCACCTGGTGTGGACATCAGACCCTGGAGGGAGGCAACAAGGGTTTTTGGTTGACTGGTGTAACTATCCAGGGAGGGGGGTGTGTGTGTTGTTATGTCTGTGACTACCTGGCTAGTCCAGGGCGTCACATTCCCCCTTGGTGAAATGCAGACTGTCCGCGGGCTGCCTGTCCATCACCGGTTTTATTTTGTTTCTGCAAAATATAAATTAACATGTAGACATTCAACATATGCATTTTTTTTCATTCTTCCCTTATGGGAGGCTCGGTACTTTAACGTTGCAAACGGTAAACATTTTTATTAAAACGGACGGGTTCATGTTCCTCCGCTCCCCCACCCAAGCAATCTACACTTTGATGCTGCCCCTAAGAAATGGGCAGCACCACTTTACCCCAGTCCTGGTCCAGGCTGCCCGAGCGGGAACGAGTACGGTGTCTCGCACCCGGCTTGTATTTCAGGGGACCCCGCGTCCAGGGGGACCCCTGACCCCCGGAGGATGGTCACCGGTCCTGGTGGTGACCGGACCCCAGCCTACTCTGCTGCGGGTCCTCCCTCCAATCTGCCTCTCCGGAAGCGGCAACGGATCACAGCCCACAAACTATTTACAAGACCACTAGTTCGTGGTTGGCCTGCAAGTACTTGGCCTTGTCCATGAGCAGTTTCTCACGTGGGCTGTTTTGGGTAATCACATTGATGGTCCCAACGGGGACAGCTTGTCTTACAACGGATGGCAATCAGGTGAGACTTCAGATTGATTAGGGTTCATTCAACGGAAAACAGGGTGCTGAGGGTCCCAACGGGGACAACTGGGTTGCAACGGTGGACCGCTGCCACTATTTGAGGTCGCCCTCCTCATAGGCCTCCTCCAACTCAACATCCGGACGGCACAGTGGGGGAGGGGACTGGGACCGCCTCTGGGCACTGCGGCCTACCCTCTGCTTGACATCCAGGGCAAACCAGCCCCTCTCCCCGCAATGTCGGGTGTAAGTCACTAAGTCGCCCAGTTGTAGATCGCGACCAGGATGACCAGTTGGCAGGTGAGAGTTCACGTCTTGGCGGGCCACGAATATCTCGGCCTCCAGGCCCGGTTCGTACACGAAGCCGTATACCCGCTGAGGGTCAAACCGCCTCACCTTGCCTTCATGCAACGGGCCCCGCACCCGAAAGGTGGCATTGCGGAGATTGTCCTTCTCCTTTATGACATGTGCCAGCACTTCGGCCTTCTGCTGCTCCCTAGAGGCAATTTCCTGGCCCAGCTGGCTCGGCTCCCTGTCCCAGTAAGGGGCGTTTGCATGCCCCTGCGCGCGGGTTGGACCCCGCTGGATTTCGCCCACACCGGCCACGACCGGTAATCTCTTGTGGGGGTCCTGCGGTGACGTGGCCTGGGCTCCTTCTTTGCAGCGACGACCCGGCGCAGCCTCACCCGAGGAGTGGGGTTCAGGGACAGCAGGCCTCACCCGCTGGGCCTTCCGGTTCATGGCTTCAACCTCTCCAGTAGCCGGACGGACTGCCGGGGCCGGGACGGTCTCGGGTGCAGCCGCTTCCGGGGCCGACGGCTTCTTTTCGCGGACGGGCACCTCCCGCGAGATCTTCCATGGCAGCAGGAGGGATGCGGGCCATTCACAGACAACGCCTACAGGCTGGTCCTCCAGGGTGGACGGACTGGGTTCCGCTGCTGGTGTCGGGGACAGCGAGCCTAGTGGTGAGGCGGCAACAGCCGATGCGGGTGGCGGGGGAGGCAGCAGGGTGAGCGGGCGCAGACTGGGCCCCTCAGCCGCAGCAACCGGTCCTTCAGGGACACAGGGGCGTGGGTCGCCTACCCGCTCCTCCAGCACTGTCTCCACCTCGTGTCTCCGCACGGCCGCCGCTACCTCCTCCATTTCAGCCACCCACCGCTCCATCAAGAATCGGACTTGGGCCTGCAGGCGGCAGCACATTTGCGCGGTCCGGGCCTCCACCCACGCCGCTGTTCCTGGCGTGGGCTCCAGGATCTCTGCATGGCCGGACGGGACGGACATGTCAGCGCTTGTGCTTCCAGGAACCGGATGTATCGCAGAGTCCTGGCGTCCCTGCTCTTTATCCCTGCGATTACATCAGGCAGATCCTCACCCGCCCCCCCCTGGTTCTTTCTAGCACTTCCTTCTGCTGGGGGGCGGGGCTTCGTTTTCGCACCTTCCCTGCTCAGGGAAGACGCTCGAGTGGGAATTCTTCGCGCCAAAGATGGCGGAACTTCAAATTTTTCGGCCAGACGCCGCCGGCGGGGACTGCAAGGCGCACTTCTACCGGTAGGTAGATTGGTTCTATCCTGTTCGCAGATGCCAAGTTGTCGCGGGCGGAGGGGACGCGCTCGCTACGCTCGGGTCCGGGGCTTCTGCTGCTGCTGCTCGGTGGCTCAAGCGGTGGGCCGGACCCGGGGACTCGAGCAGCGCTCCTCACCCGTGAGTGAAAAGGGGTGGTTTGTTTAGGGAGATAGTTCGTGACGCCACCCACGGGTCGTGGTGATGATGGCACCGCCGCTGCTGGTGACGGGGATCCCGGGAGCGATGGCAGGGAGCAGCTAGGATGTTGTCCCCTCCGTGGGTAGGGGTTGGTGATCCCGGGGCCCGGTGATGATGCGGGGAGGCTGGATAACTGGGGTGCAGGGTTTCAGGGGCAGCGCGGCACGGTGCCGGATGGCACTGTTGTACTCACTCAGACAGAAGGTCACAAAGTCTCTGGTAAACCAAACGGCCGGATGGACGGGTCCCGCAGCCGGCTGCAGTGTCTTTGCTCTCCCCGGACAGGTGATGGTGGCTGTCTTACCCTGCACCTGTGTAGACTGTGTTGACTCCGATGGTTTCCCAACGGTAGTCCGCTCCCCGGCGTATAGGTACCATAGGAGCCCTTTTGCCCGCAGGCGCTGACCCTTGGATCTCTAGCCTGTGGCGGTGGCTGTATATCCTCACGGTGTGGACTGTTGCCTTCTAGCGGGACTTGGGTTTTAGGAAACCCCTGGGGTTCCGGTCACTCTCGGATTTGACCGTTGTCGGCAGCTCCAAGCCTGGTCGGGGTCCGATGGCCCTGCCTGTGTGCTTAACTTCACTCCGCTCCCCGGTTCGGTACCGGTGGGCCACCGCCCAACCCCGGTCCTACGGTTCCGCAGAGATCCGCTAACTCCTGCAGACGACCACCAACGTCTGCCGACCTTGCTGTCAGTGCCTGGGCTCCTACCCAGGCACACGCAGACGTTTTACTCCTCTCACTTTCGCCTCCAAAACTAATCTGACTCCTTTTCCCGCCTCCAGGCCTTTGAACTCCTCGGTGGGCGGGGCCAACCGCCTGGCTCCACCCCACCTGGTGTGGACATCAGACCCTGGAGGGAGGCAACAAGGGGTTTTGGTTGACTGGTGTAACTATCCAGGGAAGGGGATGTGTGTGTGGTGTTATGTCTGTGACTACCTGGCTAGTCCAGGGTGTCACACTATGGTGTCCAGTTGCCATAAATACAGACTTTACGCTCCTCTCACGGTAAACAATATAGACAGCACCGGAAGAATGTCGGTCAGTGGCACAGGATGCTGCTCACAGGCGTTACGGTCCTCCTTACCAAACTCCAACACGACTCCCCTTACAATTGACCGAAGTGTTTCCGCGGGGGCTCCTTGCTGTAACACACACCTTTAGCTTTTCCTTCTGTTCATAGACAGCATCTCCTCCGCTCTCCAAGTCCACAGCCGAAGACTGTTTTGCTATTGCTATAGTGACCAGACAAAGGCAGATGCAAAAAAACAGCTGCCCCTTGTGTGTAGTGTGCCACAATGCATGCAATGAATGGCAAATAAGCATGTTGCATTGACAGTGGATAAAGCTGATCAATACACCCTCACGCTATCAATTCATGTGACACTTGTGACAAATGTGACACTTCATGGACAAAGTACTCTAAAGGCCACTTTACACAGAGATAAATCTGCAGCAGATCTGTGGTTGCAGTGAAATTGTGGACAATCAGTGCCAGGTTTGTGGCTGTGTACAAATGGAACAATATGTCCATGATTTCACTGCAACCACAGATCTGCCAAAGATTTATCTCTGTGTGTAAAGTGACCTTAAGTAGTGAGTTTTTAGCCTCTACTTAGAGATTGGTGAAAAATCTTACAGATGACATGACTTGGGTGATCCTTTGCGATGTCAAAAAAGCCCCAGGCTAAACAAGGCTTACAGTCCATGTGACCTGCAGAGCCACCACGACTTCTGCTCAGAGGCAGAGTTGTGGCTGAGGATTCAGTTGTTGACGTGCTTCCAGTACTTTGTCTCTGTCCAGGAAGACGCAACGTAACCTCGTCATCAGTAGCATCCTCCTCCACCTCCTCTGCTGACCTCATCGACTGGCTGACTTTGGTTTGAAAGTAAGTGGGGTCTCCAACCTCATCATCACCCTGTGTGTTTTCACTCCCCTTGTCCTGACTCCTCCGAGCCAAGCTCTTCCTCCCCTGACCGAATAGTAAAGTTGTCGTTCCAATCAGGTATCTGAGTCTCCTCAGCATGTTCCCCATTGTCTCCACCAGGATAATTTACAGTTTGGGAATGAGGGTGTACATTATGATTAGCACCTTCTTCATCGGGTCCTGGATCCGACTTATAAAGCTTCTGGGCATCAGTACAGATCATTTCCTTGTCTGGACTCACTGCAGCTTTGGGGCAGACCTCTGATTCCCAGGCTATTGTGTGACTGAACAGTTCTGCAGACTCAACCATCTCTGTTACCCCATACTCAGCAGGGCTGGTGGAAACTTGAGAGCTGTTAGGAAGCAAGTGCGATTGGGTTGACACCACAGAGGAATGTAGTATTTGGGATATTGAACTTGAGGTGGAGGAGAGGCCACTTTATGGAGCACTTGAGATCCATTGAAGCAGCTGCTGTTTTGCTGGCTCATCTACATTTGTTAGCGATGGTCGTGTCCAGGAAAAAAGGGATCATAGATTATCCACGGGAAGAAGTACACCTGTTATTTTGGCTGGTAGTTGGTGTTACGAAACGGTGCCTCCGTAAACGCAAGCAGACTGCTGCGGTTCCAGTTGCGCCCAGGCGTCACCTGCCATTTTGGGCTGTGCCTCGGGTTGTCCAGCTGGCTGCTTTCTCCTCCACGTCTAAGTGTGGAGAGGTGGCTAGTGCGCATGCGTGTGCCGATTTACCCCAGCCGCAGCCTAAGTCCACTGTTTTGCCTAGTGAGTATGCTCAGCCTGACTGTGCCATTCCTGACTGAGGATAAGTCCTCAGTTCGGGCTACAGCGCATGCTCCCACACTTACTGCGAAAAGCCTCTTTGCACAGGTACTTGGACTCCATGCCGTGTCTCAGTCCTGTGTTGTGCCTAGACAGCATGCTGAAGCTGATAGTCTTTTTTCTGAGACTGTTGTTCATGCTACTGAGCATGCTCAGGCACTTACTGCATCAGAGTCTAGGTCCGGGAATGAACTCTTTGGCCCTGCCCTGTCAGGTGTCCTGATGACGTGGCCAGGCCACTCCAGACTGGCTTGCAGAGGCCCGACCCTATGACTTGTCACCTCATTATTGTTGGTCAGACGATGACTGGTGAGGTGTTTGGGTCGTGGCTGCCATGAGGTCATCATTGAAGTGGCGGTTCCAAATAGGCCGCTGGTTATGCCACTGATGACGTGTCACTCTGCTTTTGTCTCCAGGAGGTGCATTGTGGTTCACCCTGGGTTGGGGCGGACCCAGGTTATAAAAGGGGCTGGAGCTAACAAGGAGGTGCGCAGTCTTCTATTATGCTCAGAAAGAGCACACCTCCATGTGTTGAACCCATTGCGGCTTTAGGCCAGAGGTAGGCAGAGATAGGGCGTCGGTGCAGGCCATCACCACAGTTGGTAACGCAGAATGGTTAAGACCAGTTCCTGTCCTACCAGTCCTGTTAGTGCAGCCCAGTGGCATTAACTGGGCTGCTGCTGCTGATGCGCCTGGTGTCCACAGGTGTGGCCCCTACGCACACGGACAGCGTACCCAATGGCCCCTGTGTTGTTAACTGGGAGTTCCTGTGCTGGGTGTGTGGACCCTGTGACGCTAACAGGGTTCCCAGTCTCTAGATCCGAGTGTCGTCTAACTCGGTTCAGGCTACTATTAGTTTCATAGCCACCCAGCTCTGTATCCTCCGCCTAACCTTCGTGTTGCCAGCATCTCCTTTTCCATCTGTGAGCATGGTGGACCCCGACTGGCGATTGGGATATATACCACCTTATCCTAATCTGCCAGTCCCCCCGTAACAGATGGTGTTTCTTCAGCAGATGTTACTGTTGCTTAACCACCAAACCCACGGACACAAACTTTTTTATACTTTCCAACACACCTGTTCCACTTTCCACCAGCATATGGCCTTTTGCCACTCATTTTGTATATTTACTAATTTGCAACTCTGCAGGGACACCATAGTCAACGCTGTCTCAGCACAGCAGCTAGCCCTCGGTCCCTCAGATGTAGACAAGTAAAAGACCATTTCCTACTAGCCATGACAAAATGTTGTGATTCACTCTGTGCAGCACTGGTGTTTAGTGGAAAAGCCGAGCTAAGATTGAGTACCTGCTTCTGCTGATACTCCTGCATATGTGCGTCCCTTTGTACGGCAGGATTTATTTTGCCAATTTTTGTCTTGTACCGGGGATCTAACAGTGTGGCAAACCACGAGTCAGCATTACTTCGAATTAGGACAATCAAAGGGTCATGTTGTAGGTAGTGCAGCAAGAAGGCGCTCATGTGTCTTGCGCATCAAGGAGGAACAAGTCCTTGCTGTGTTGGTTGCGGAGAGGTGAGAATCATGCCTCCTTCCTCTGCCCTCTCCCCCCAACCTCGCACAACCGAAAGGTGAGCAAGCTCTTCCTCATCTGCTCAGTCTTCCATGCCCATCACCAGTTCGTCCTCCATTTCTTACTGGGCTCTTACACCTTCCTCAACAGTTAGGCTGATACTATGCGCCCTTGTTAATCCATCTCCCCCACTGTCCCATGCCTGCCGCCTTGGTGCTACTGACCGTCTGGACCTTGTAGATGTTGTTATCTCTTGCACATATGACTCCTCCTGTACTTCCTCCCATTCCTCTTGTCCCACCACCTGACTATGAATGCTGTTTAGAGTGTGCTCCAGCATGTAATGACCGGAATTGTTATGCCAATGATGCCAACGTCAGCGCCAAACATCTTCGTTACCATTTGTAAACTTCGAAGAAGGGTGCATAGGTCCTTGATCTGAGACCACTCCAGCAGCGTGATCTGCCCCACCTCTGGATCTCTTTAGCCCAGGCTATACGTCATAACTATTGCAGCAGGGCTCGCCGGTGCTGCCACAGACACTGCAACATGTGCAGATTCAATTTCCAGCGTGTCGGCACATCGCATTTCAGGCGGTGAACCGCCAGACCGAAAGACTTCTGGAGCGATGCAAGTTGTTGAGCTGCTGGGTGTGAATGGTGGAAGTGAGCACATAGCAAGCGTGCTCGCTGCAGAGTGCCTTATAGGCCGGGATGGTGGTTTAAAAATTGCTGGACAAACAGGTTCAACACGTGAGCCATACAAGGCACGTGTGTCACATTGCCCTGACAAAGGGCCGCACCCAGGTTTGCATCATTGTCGCACACGGCTTTTAAGTCACCACCGGAGTCCGCTCCATCAATTTGTACTCCGGTCGCCAGGTGACAACGTGTTCCTTTCGTAGATAGTGATGATGGGAAAGGAGTC
The DNA here is from genome assembly GCF_048569485.1 of Anomaloglossus baeobatrachus. Lineage (NCBI taxonomy): Eukaryota > Metazoa > Chordata > Amphibia > Anura > Aromobatidae > Anomaloglossus > Anomaloglossus baeobatrachus. Next base: position 71,625 of record NW_027444522.1, on the reverse strand, counting down.
GATGGCATTCTATCCCCCTCTTTTTTTGCTTGGATCTGCACTCCCCCCATTTGGCACAGGTGATTTTAATCAGCAGGAGGCTACAAGAGGGGTCAGCCTTTTTTTGCTCCCAGTCCACATATGGGAGCCAGTGGGAGGTGAGTGCGCAGCTCCTCTCACTGAGTGCTGGTACTGTGTAGTGGCCGCTGTTGTGGTGGTTTCGTGACAGTGGAGCAGTGCGGCCTGGAGCCTTGGGGGCTTTGCCTTGCAGCATGGGTGCTGTGAGGCACCAGGTCGCCTGCCCTGCTGGTGCTTTGTCGCTGCAGCAGTGGTTGGTGCACAGTGCCGCACTATAAAGGTTTAGGTTAGGGACCCACTCAAGAGGTTTGCCGTGAAGTGGCAGTGGGCTTAATACAATCTGATCAGAATAGTAACAAAAGAACCTCATGTTCTGTTTATTAATTTTTTGCCTAGCGGCATTAGATCATTGTATTTTTTTGGGATGTGCGATCCATGTCTTTTTCTTTATAGCATGTTATACAACATTCTATCCCCCTCTTTTTTTGCTTGGATCTGCACTCCCCCCATTTGGCACAGGTGATTTTAATCAGCAGGAGACTGCAAGAGGGGTCAGCCCCTTTTTTTGCTCCCAGTCCACATATGGGAGCCAGTGGGAGGTGAGTGCGCAGCTCCTCTCACTGAGTGCTGGTACTGTGTAGTGGCCGCTGTTGTGGTGGTTGAATAGCCAATAGCAGCGGAGGGGCGGAGATGAGCAGGATGTAAACATCCTGCCCACCTCCTTCCTTCCGTATAGCCGCCGGCGGCAGGTAGATGTTCCTCGCTCCTGCGGCTTTACACACAGCGATGTGTGCTGCCGCAGGCACGAGGAACAACATCGTACCTGTCGCGGCAGCGTAATTATGAAAACGTCGGAGCCTACACCGATGATACGATAACGACGCTTTTGCGCTCGTTAATCGTATCATCTAGGATTTACACACTACGATGTCGAAAGTGGCGCCGGATGTGCGTCACTTTCGATTTGACCCCACCGACATCGCACGTGTGATGTTGCAACGTGCAAAGCCGCCCTAACACTTAAATTGTACCAGCAAGAAACAAGAACTGACAAATTTCCATTGATGGAAAAATATAAAAGTTTTTGGGATTCAGAAAATGGCGACACAAAGCAATTTTTTCTATTTTATAAAGATCATCATTTTTCTTTCACGACTAGATTATTGAAACCTCTCCTAATTTTGGTATTTCTGCACCCGTACTGGGCTGAGGAGCAGCAGTGCCAGGTCAGCTTTATGGGGTAATAAATGCTGTAAATGCAAAAAGTGATTTCAGTAACAATAAAACAGAAGAATCTTTGCAGGTTTGCTATCGCTATAATTGCTCTGACCCGGAGAATAATTTTTCTGGGTAAATTTTACCACAGAGTAAACTCTGTAAGAGCAAGATTCTTTATTCCATGCGCCCCCCCCCCTTATCCCCCCTCTCAAAAAAAAAGGTGGACTTACACTTTTTTCCCCCCATTTTTTTTTTTTGTTTAATTTTATTTTTTTGTTCCTTTTTTCCACTACAACATGTACAATAGTCACATATTTCATTTATGAAATTCCCCACAATGAAGTGCACATGCCGCCCTGGTTCCTGACCATTCTCTGGCTGCAGAAGGAAATTATTAGCAAGTTATTGCTGCTGCAATGTACACCATCACCGGCCGCAGTGCGGATACTACACCTGATCACTGTGCCCATTGATTGCTATGAAAGACTCCTGCGTTGATAGGAGGGGCTGCTGATAAGTCTTTGGATTTACCAAGAAAAAAAAGAGATAGGATGATGAAACTTTACATTTATTCCATATACTCTCCACTGATGTCAGCACACTTCTTACATCGGTATTCTAGGTTCTGTATGCCTAGCAAAAAAGTAGGATTTCGGTTGTGCCTCAAACCAGACATCCATACCAGCCATGGCATCAGAAATGGTGTGAAATTTGATACCCTTGAGGTAGTTCTTCAGGTTTGGAAACAGATGATAGTTGGAGGGAGCTAGATCTGGTGAATAAGGTGGGTGGTCAACCAGCTGCAAACCTAGCTCTGCCAGTTTTGCCTTGGTCACTTGTGCAGTGTGAGCGGAGGTGTTGTTGTGACGCCCTGACGGGTCAGGTAGTCACACTTAGGCCCCCGCATAACACCCTTCCATCACCTAGGTTACACACAGCCAACCAGAAACCCTAGTCACCTCCCCCAGGAAAAGACAGGCACATGAGTGGGCGAGACCAGACGGAAGGAAACGCCCACCTAGGGGTCTGGAGAGCCCGGGTCAGGAAAAACAGGAGTTGAAGTTTAGCTTTGGAGTGGAGTGGAGTGAGTCCAGGCCTGTGCTATAGGCCTGAGGCTGAACTGACAGGTGTCAGGGTCGGAGCCCTGACACATTGGCTAGGTGGCAGACCGTGGGCCCGTAGCTAGCAGGAGACGGGAAGACAGCTCGCAGAACCGAGGTGGACCGGGGCAGGGTTGGAGCCCGCTGGAACCGACATCGGGGACCCGACCGGAAGCCGTGCACAGAGCAGTGCACAGTGTTATTAATGACCCGTAGTTCCCAGCGCCATTGATTTTAGTGTAAGCAGGTTTTTGCGGCAAATCACTGTAAAGTGCGGGGTTAAAAATTCTCATCAAAACATAGTCTGTGACGTTCCCTGGGTCACATTTCGTGATTGTAAATGTGACGGTGCAAATTCCTTTATTGGACGGACGGACACACACACACACACTCAGCTTTATATATTAGATTATACACCCTACATATGCCCTGTACATGTCACGTATAGTGTGTAATGTAATGTAATTCTGAATATTGACCTGCCATATCCTAAAGGTGTGTAATATGCGCTCTGTTAGGATTTCACTTGCTGATTCGAGTAGTTGTCACCTGATCACTCACATGCGATTTGCAATGTGTGGTCATCTGCCGAATGACGTCTCCTCCTGTTTCTCTCAAATTGAAAATGATAACAATGAGAGACGCAGGAGGAGACGTCATTCAGCAGATGACCCCGAGTCTGCAAATCACTTGTGAGTGATTTCATTGGCAAATTAAATCCTAACAGTGTGTATTACACATTTTGTGGGTTCGACCAGTCAATGTGCAGCAGAGCAGGGAGACGCCATTGGGCACTGAGGATCACGCTTACGTTTTCATGAAATATCTAATGTTTTCATCCCTTGTCCAAGGCATTGCACTATTTGTTGCTTTTTGGCAGCAGAGAGATCCTTTTTCTTTCTCATATCACTTGAAAACTGTGGCCTGCTTAATATTGTGGAACATCCTGTTTTCCTTTTATTGGGCTCACCTGGAAACTAATTATCACAGGTATCGGAGATTGATTTCAGTGATCCAAAGAACCCTGAAGCACAATTCCATCAATGAGTTTCATTTAAGAGAAAAAAAAAAGAATCGGCATGACACTTAAATCCAATTTGCATAATTTGGAACATGGGGTAGATGCTGTCAGTGCACCCTGCCAGAACGCTGTACACCTCTGCCTGCTAAGGTATTCACTATAATGGGTGATCCTGCACTGAGCTGTACAATTTATGATCCTCTCCATATGCTGCTGCCTTCTGCTGATCTTACATAATTGTGCTTTAGCCTTACTGTATATCACTGCTCTCTTCTGCTTATTATGACGTTTAATATGACGTGTTTTTTTTATATATATATATATATATATATATATACATACAGGGCTGTATTTTGGCTTCATGCTGCCCTAGGCACTTTAAGTGGTTGCGCCCCTTAGTGATAACATAAAACTGAGTTTTCGCACACGACATCTGTTTAAGGCAGATGTACTCTGTAAAACACTTTAAAAAGTATCAATGAGAAATGAAGGGCACTAACCCCTCAAATGGGGATCACCACAGGCACATCAAAACATAGCAGGAGTATAAAATATTCCCACCACACCGTCCCCACTTATATACTGTGACTGTCACACTGCCCCTAATAAACTAAAACACCACACTGTCCTCACTTATAAGTTATACCCACCACACCTTCCTCGATTATGAAATATGATCTGTACATTGCGAGGGAGCAGCATGATGTGAGGACAATGTCCCATGCATACTGTCCCCTCCTCACAATGTCCCATGCATACTGTCCCCTCCTCACAATGTCCCATGCATGCTGCCCCCTCCTCACAATGTCCCATGCATGCTGCCCCCTCCTCACAGTGTCCCATGCATGCTGCCCCCTCCTCACAGTGTCCCATGCATGCTGCCCCCTCCTCACAGTGTTCCATGCATGCTGCCCCCTCCTCAGTGTCCCATGCATGCTGCCCCCTCCTCACAGTGTCCCATGCATGCTGCCCCCTCCTCAGTGTTCCATGCATGCTGCCCCCTCCTCAGTGTCCCATGCATGCTGCCCCTTTCCATGAGCTCCTAATGCTGCCTTCCTCTCTTCCATAATGACACCTCCATGTTGCCCCACTCATGCTAAGACCACCACACTAACGCTTATGCTGAGACCCCCCCCACACACACACACACACACACTACTCCACTCTTGATATTGGCTCCCCTACATTGCTCCACTCCATACTGATCCCACACATGCTGCCCCTTCTCCATAATGAGCTCCCAATGCTGCCCCCCTCTTATTCTGAGTCCTTACACTCCCCCCACCCAATCGATTTTGTCATTGCACTATCCCTCAACCCTTGTCCTCTGTCTCTAGCATTTAGCCCCTCTCTCCCCCAGCATCAGCCTCTATCTTCCCTCAGCATCAGCCTCTATCTTCCCTCAGCATCAGCCTCTCTCCCCCAGTCTCCCCAAGCATCAGCCTCTATCTTCCCTCAGCATCAGCCTCTCTCCCCCAGTCTCAGCCTCAGTCTGTCCCAGTCTCCGCCTCAGCCTCCCTCCAGCCTCCCCCAGTCTCAGCCTCTGCCTCCCTCCAGTCTCAGCCTCTGCCTCCCTCCAGCCTCCCCCCACTCTCAGCCTCTGCCTCCCTCCAGCCTCTCCTCAGTATCAGCCTCTGCACCCCCTCGCAAGCGCAGATCTCCGGTCTGCATTAGAGACACCCCCACGCTCCTTATGAATCTTCAGCTCTGCGAGCACTTACCTGCTCCAGTGCCCGCCGCCATCTTCCTGGCTCACGTGAGTATCTTCTTCTGACACCGGCTTCCATTGCGGCGTCCTGCTGTGAGCTCTGCATGTGATGTCCACACAGCAGTGGACGCAGCACAGAGGAAGGAGCGGATTGTCGCGCGCCTGTGACCCCGGAAGTGCAGGCGTCGGCAGTTCCAGGGTCAATCAGCTCCCTGTGCTCGGAGACCGCAGTTTGTTTGCATTCGCGTCTTAATTGATGCGGACACAAATAAAAGGAGGTGCGCCTCTTCCCCCCTCCCCCCTCCGAAAACACAGCGGATTTAATCGACTGTATAACGGAGGGGGACAGGATCTGTAAAAAAAAAAAAATAAAATTTTATTTTTTTTTGCTGCCAGAAGGTGCCGACCCAACATTTGTTCTATGTTCCCATCATATATCTTCCACCCACCATGGATCAGAACCTCTAGATTCTGGCCACCAGAATAAATGCTATGTGCAGCTGCAAAACTGTCAGGAACATGTCCATAGTGAGGTAAAGTAAGGTAAATCCTTGTTTTATTCCTCCATCTCACAGTAGTTGGGTTATTACCCATAGGGTAGGATGCATAATGGTCCATGTAAGTAAAGTGTTCCCGATTCTCGTTTTTTGGGCAACCATAAAAAGTGATTAAACAATATTTTATTTTATGCTTTTGGGTGTTGTTTAGTTTTCATAACTTTTTTTGAGAAGTATTGATATCAAATTTTACATAACTATATTTGGAAGAGGAGTAACTAAAAGTAGGTAAAGTGGATCTATTACCAGATATCATGATACAATCTACATACAATTGCATGCAAAAGTTTGGGCACCCCTGGTCAAAATTACTGTTATTGTGAACAGTTAAGCAAGTTGAAGATGAAATGATCTCTAAAATGCATAAAGTTAAAGATGACACCTTTATTTGTATTTTAGGCAACAAAAAAAGTATATATCTTTTACATTATTAAATCAAAAAAGGAAAATGGGCTGATGTAAAACTTTGGGCACCCTGCATGGTTAGTACCTTAGCGGCTGCCATTTACATGCTTGTAATGTTGCATGTTTACTGTTTTTTTTTGTTACAGCTCAGTTTTTTGGTGTTTTTGTCTGCTATCTTGCTTCATTGCAAGTTGGGGGCGCAGCCCTCCTTATACTGAGGCTGAACAACCAATTGCTTCCCACTTTGCTGTGTATTTAATCTGGGACCCAGCTGACCACTTGCCACCATTCACATTGGAGTTTTTGATAGACACAAGTCAGGTATATATAATGGTTTTAACTTTAGCTGGTTAGGGACCGTCCCAGATGGGTATACCTTGACGAGGTGGGACGGCTTCTTACGTTTTTGCAAAAATGTACGGTATATACTAAGTACCCTGTTATTAAGCACTTGCATTTTATTCATTATTATTCAGGGTATTTTTCATAGAATTTTTCTCTTTAGTTTTTTCATGGTTAGTACCTAGTAGCATCCCCTTTGGCAAATATCACAGCTTGTAACCGCTTTTTGTAGCCAGCCAGGAGACTTTCAATTCTTGTTTGTGGTATATTCATCCAATTCTTCCTTGGAAAAATCTTCCAGTTCGGTCATATTCCTGGCTCGTCTTGCATGCACTGCTCTTTTGAGGTCTAGCCACAGATTTTCGATGCCGTTCAGATAAGAGGACTGTGAGGGCCATTGTAAAACTTTCAGCTTGAGCTTTTTGAGGTCATCTATTGTGGATGTTGACATGTGTTTAGGAGAATTATCCATTTTTTTCCAGTTTTTTTTACTGATGGGGTTATGTTTGCTTCAAAAAATTAGTTGAAATTTCATTGAATCCATTCTTCCCTCTAACAGTGAAATGTTCCCTTAAAAGAGTAGTACATGTAAGACGACCCACAAATGGGCTGCTAAATGTGAAAGATGAAAATACATTTGTTTCTTTTGCCTAAAATACATAGGAAATGTGTCATCTTTAACTTTTTTGCCTTTTAGAGATCATTTCATCTTCAACTTGCCTGACTGTTCACAATAACAGTAATTGTAACCAGGGGTGCCCAAACTTTACTGTGCCACTGTATATATATACATATATATGTATTCCTGAATGTTTTGAAAATGATTTTATAAGTCTAGATCTCGCTGGACTCATAAAATGCTGTTTTAAATTTGAGAATGACAGACATTTTGACTTTGATTTCCATGGTAAGTGTACCAATCTCATCAGATTTAAGAGGACTAATTAACATATTACTGTATTAATGCACTGTATAATGTATTAGTGCACTGCAATAATGCTAATGTGGCGCCCCAGGACCTGGTCGCCACAACAGCATTGCCCTCCCAAAGGGTTAATGCTGAGCCTGGAGGTAATTGGGAGATCTATTGGCCAGTAAGTGTAACACCAACCGCAGTTCTCCCTCCGGCCAGCAGGGGGAGCTCTGAACCTGGAACTTCAGGGAGCATTCCTTAAGTCTGGCTGGAAGGAGGAAGTGGGGGTTAGTCTGGAGACAGGAGTGAAAGAGTGCAGACGCAGAGTAGTGCTGCCTTGTGAAACTGGGGCCTAGAGCTTGGATAGCTTGGCCCAGGGAAGCAAGGGGAGCAGAGAGGCACAGCAGAGACTCGGACATCGGAGTCTGTAGTTGCCAGGGCATAAAATCCATCCCTGGTAGCTGAATCCGGAGGGCAGGAGAGCTGCAAGCCCCCTGTCCCAGAAGCAATCTGAAGGTACAGCTGCATTCCAAGGGCCTGGTGTGGGCTCCAGCAGAGAAGCACCAGAGAGGGCCTGCGCAGTCTACCACACAGAAAAGGGGACGAACAACAAGTCCCAGCAACAAGAGGGCAATTGCAAACCCAAAGTGCAGTGTCCTAAAACAGCAGAGAAAGATTAAGGAGTAGGCCTCATACTCAACTGGCCAAAGATCACCCCAGGCACTTCCAGGCCGGCCGGACCACCTTTACCATCTGTGACGGTCTCCCAGGACTAAGTTTCTGCCGAGTAAAAGAGGAGAAGGTAAAGAGACTACTGTTTGTGCCTGTTTCTTTCATTGCTTGTCGGCCCTGCACCGTGTTAGTCACACAGCACCATAGACTTCCACAAGCACCAACTGTGCCCCGGGCATTGCTCCACCTGTGGGGAGCAGTACTACCATAGCTGCTATATCATCATCCCGGAGGCCTCACACAGCAGCGGCGGCGGCTTAATAGCCGCATACCACAGGTGGCGTCACGAACACAACCATTAACAAGCAAGCCACATATTCTACTGACACCCACCAGGGCCACGGAGCCGGGCCCAGCCACCACTGACTACCACCGGACTAGTCCGGCCCGGCACCGGGTGTCCCATAGCCCTGGGGTGGGCGAGTCAACTTTGGCGTCACGAACAGGATTTCGTGCCCGGTCACACCGGGTACTGTGCGCCTGAAGAATTGCGCTTAAAAGACTGTGTTACTGCGTGTTTCATTGTTTGAAAACTGCCGCCGCCATTAGCCTCGCTGAGCGCAGAAAGAAGGGGGGCGTGCCTGACAAAGAGCGCGAAGGGAGCGCGCCATCAGAGCAGAGCGCTGTTAACCCCGCGCGACCCAGAGGAAAATTTGAAAAGTGAACGGAGCCTGGTAAGGTTCACTAAGGGGGAGGAAGATGTCCGACTCCGAGGGAGAGCAGGTGGCTGCCATCGCCCAAGGAGCCGCAGCACCGGCCGAAGTAGTCCCAGTCGCCGTCGCCCCAGCCCCCACTGTAGCGCCGGTAATGCCGATCACCATGCCGTACATACCGGGAGCAGAATGGCTGCCGCAGTACTCCGGGGAGTCCCATACCTTGAGTGACTTCAGAGAAAGCCTGCACAGCTTGTTCCGGGTGTATCCTCTGACTGAGAGCCAGAAGGTGGGCATAGTAATGGGACAGCTAGCCGGCGCAGCCCAGCATGAAGCGAAGTCCTGGCCTGATACAGATAAAGGGACAGCAGCCCAGATACTGGCCAAGCTAAAGAGTACTTTTGACACCCGCACCGCAGCAGAGATAAAGATGAGATTCTTTGGGTGCAAGCAGCGGGCCACAGACAGCATAAGGGACTATGCCTTAAACTTGCAGGAGGCCCTGAAAGCAGTTAAACAGGTGGATCCAGAGAGTGTACGTGAAGAAGACAAACTCCTAACTGAGCAGTTCATAGAGGGGCTCCTGTCAGATGCCCACAGGACCCAGCTGCGTATCCTGGTCCTGCAGAACCCTGCTCTGGACTTTGCCAAGTTTAAGGACCAGGCCATCAGGGTACTGAGAGAATCTACACCGAATGACCCAGTACCCCTCCGGCCTCTTGCTATCACGTACCCCGGGGTGGTGCCTGCAACACGAGCCACTGCAGGGGCTGAGGCGCAGTCCCTGGATAAGGATCCCACTGCAGAGCTCAGACAGCAGTTCCAGGAGCTGACCAAGACTGTGGCTGCCCTTGCCAAGACCGTGCAGTCTCTACAAATGACCCCCTCGCCTGCAAAAATCGAGTTGGCCTCCAGCCCAGAGGACGTCCCATGGATGCGACAGAGGAGGATTCCGCCGACCCGAGGCAGAGACACAGACCGGTATGATTCAACAGGACAACCGATCTGCCGCCACTACAACCAGGCGGGCCACATTGCACGACGCTGTCCTTTAAACGGGCTGAGCCTGGGGCCAGGAGCCAACCCCCAGGTGTAAGGAAGCCCGGCTCAAACCCCAGCCGCAGCAAGTACGTGGGAGGACGACCGGTCCTTCCCATTGTGCTGGATGGGATCCCTTTGAATGCCCTCCTGGATACGGGGTCCCAGGTAACAACCATCCCCCACAAACTGTACAAAAGATATTGGGCTGATTCAGACATTGACCATGGCCCAGATGATGATTTAACAATTGTGGCCAGTAATGGTCAGCCCTTACCTCAAATTGGGTACAAAGAAGTAACCATTAAAGTGGGGCAGGTGGAATTGCCATGTCAGGGGATGATAATTGTAGATATTGATCGCAAAGAATCTGACCCACTGCTAACCATTGGTACAAATGTGATAGAAAATTGTATTGCCGAAGTGATAATTTTGTTGCAACAGGCGTCTGAAACTGCCAGCTCCGGGCAGCAGCGTGTCCTACAGAGGGAGATCAGAGCCCTGATGAGGAGGCAGCAGGTAGAGCTAGCCGGAGGAGAAATTGGCAGTGTGAGGGTAAGTGACCCCCTCCCCATTGTAATACCCCCAAGAAGTGAAATGTTGATATGGTGTCGGGCAGCAATAGGCCTCAAGGGTCAGGATTACCATGCCTTGGTAGAACCGGTGTATTCAGACAGTAGGCCTGGAGTCCTGATAGCCAGAGGGGTAGCGGACGTCCGCAAGGGGAGAGTGCCCGTCCGTGTCTTGAATTGTGGGGAGGAGGAGGCCAAATTGCCCCGGTACGCCACTGTAGCAAAACTGTACACTGTCAGCAACAATACCATTAAAGCAGTGGAACCCTTGATCCCGTCCGACCAGGCGGAAGACAATGGCTCCAAGGGGCAGCCGGAAGACTGGTGCCAAAAATTACATGTAGGCACCGACTCCACCCCCTCGCACCAAAAGCATGGGGTTTACCGGGTGGTACAGGAGTACGAGCGGGTCTTCAGCAAACACCCCCTAGATTTTGGGCAGGTGAAAGGGGTTAAACATCAAATCCCCACGGGTGATCATCATCCCATTAAAGAGAGATACCGCCCTGTACCCCCCGCACAGTATCAGTGTGCCAAGGAAATGTTACGGGAAATGAAGGAGGCTGGGGTTATCAGAGATAGTTGTAGCCCCTGGGCAGCTCCACTAGTGCTCGTAAAGAAAAAAGATGGTACGATGAGAATGTGTGTAGATTACAGGCAAATTAACCGCATTACACATAAAGATGCTTATCCACTGCCCAGAATAGAGGAGTCACTAACAGCCTTAAAGTCAGCTAACTATTTCTCCACCTTGGATCTCACCAGTGGGTATTGGCAGGTTCCCGTGGCAGAGGCGGACAAGGAGAAGACTGCATTCACGACACCAATGGGCCTCTGTGAGTTCAATTGTATGCCATTCGGGCTCTGCAACGCCCCAGGGACATTCCAAAGGTTGATGGAGTGCTGCTTGGGCCACCACAACTTTGAAACCGTGCTGTTGTACCTGGATGACGTCATAGTCTACTCCAAGACTTATGAGGACCACCTGAAGCACTTAGCAGAAGTGTTTGAGTCCTTGTCGAAATATGGCCTGAAGATCAAGCCGTCCAAATGTCACCTCTTGAAGCCAAAGGTACAGTACCTGGGTCATGTGGTCAGCGCAGAAGGTGTGGCACCTGATCCGGAGAAAGTCACTGTAATCAAGGACTGGCCAAGACCCACCACAGTGAAGGAGGTGCGGCAGTTCCTTGGACTGGTGGGCTACTACCGAAGGTTCATTGATGGTTTCACCAAGATAGCAGCGCCCCTTCAAGATCTCCTGGTGGGCCAGCCAAAGCAGGCTAAGAAGCAGAGCCCTCCATTTGAATGGAGCAGCCAACTGGAAACATCATTTGTCCGGCTGAAAGGGGCTCTCACGGGAGAAGAAATTCTGGCCTACCCTGACTACAGCCAACCGTTTGTACTGTATACAGACGCCAGCAACGTGGGCCTGGGAGCAGTTCTGTCCCAGGTACAGGGAGGCAGAGAGAGGGTGATAGCGTACGCCAGTAGGAAGCTTCGGCCCACAGAAAGGAATCTAGAAAACTACAGTTCCTTCAAGCTGGAGTTCCTCGCTATTGTTTGGGCAGTGACTGAACGCTTCAAGCACTATCTGGCATCGGCCAAGTTCACCATCTTCACGGACAACAATCCGTTGACACACCTGGCAACAGCCAAGTTAGGTGCGATGGAACAGCGATGGATGGCCCGGCTGTCTAACTTTGACTTTACCATCAAGTATCGGGCTGGCAAGAAGAATAACAATGCTGATGCGCTGTCCAGAATGCCTCACTTACCCGAGTCTGGAGAAGACATGGATGAACTCGAAGAGATAGAGTTACCGGCTTTCCATCACCAAGGTGTTTCCCAGTGTGAGCATGCGGTGGGAGTGAAGCGCTCAAGCCAGCACGAGGTCTCGGTCAACCCATTACTCCACCATAATTGGGAAGAAACACAGAACGGTGACCCGGCCGTGCGATTGGTCAAAGAGAAGCTAGCGCAAGCTGAGACCCATCTTGGCCCAGACGCTCCAGAGGAAGCCCAGCAGCTGTGGAAGGAGAGGGGACGACTGTTCACCTACCAAGGCAAGCTCTGCAAGAGATATGTCAACTGGCGAACAAATGAACTTGTCTGGCAGATAGTGGTTCCGCAGAGGGATGCTCCAATGGTCCTAGCAGCGTATCATGATAACGCAGGACACTTCGGGTGGAAGAAGTTGGAGGCCCTACTCCGTGATCGGTTCTATTGGGTGCACATGAGAAAGATGATCGAGAAGTGGTGCCGAGACTGTGGCCCGTGTAACCTGAGGCGGAAGGATGATGCCAGCCAAAGGTCTCCCCTACAGCCAATTGTCACGAAGCAGCCCCTGGAGTTGGTGGCCCTGGACCACGTGAAGTTAACACCAAGCCGGTCAGGCTATGTGTACGCCCTCACCATTGTGGACCATTATTCTCGTTTCCTGGTAGTAGTGCCTGTGAAGGACCAGACAGCCAGGACAGCAGCTAGAGCGTTCCAGGCATCCTTTTGTCGACCTCACGGCTATCCGGAAAGGGTACTGACTGATCAGGGTCCTGCATTCGAGGCTGAAGTGTTCCAAGAGTTCTGTAACATGTACGGTTGTAAGAAAATCCGAACCACACCGTACCACCCCCAAACCAATGGACTGTGCGAGAAAATGAACCATGTGGTTATTGATATGCTGAAGACCCTACCGCTGGAGGAAAGGAACCAATGGCCAGAAAAGTTGCCCGATCTGGTAGACCTGTACAACCATATCCCAGTGAATTCGACCAACTGCAGCCCCGCTTACCTGATGCGAGCCAGACCTGGCAAGTTGCCTGTAGACTTTGAGATGGGGACTGTGTCGCCCGAGGCGGTTCAAGAAATAGAGGATTGGGATACAGAACGGCAGCAGCGGTACCGTAAGGTCCAGGAGTGCGTAGAGAGGAGCCTGTCTCAAGCAAGAACGAGACAAGAGCAGCATTACAATCAAACCGCCCCAGCAACTCCCTTAGCACCTGGAGAACAAGTCCTCAAGAAGAAGCGGAGGACGCATAAATTGGATGATCAGTGGGAAAACGAGCCCTACACCATTATCCCCTCCAACTTTGACAATAGTAAGGTATGCCTCATAAGCAAGGATGAAGGCAAGACCTATCAAGCAATTTCTCGAGACCGCCTGAAAGCGTGTCCTGAACGGTGCAGAATCCAAAGAGAAATGGAAGGAGTACAAGGAAGTCCCCAAAGTCAAGAGAAAGAAGGGGAGATGATTCAAACCATCCTTGGAAAATTCCCCAAAACTTGGACCCGAATAAACAATGCCATAGTGGTACCAGTTTTGACGTTTCCGCAGTTGGTCGAGCCAGAAACAGAAAAGGTTCCGGATCCACCTAAAGAACCGTCCGCTCCAGCACGAGATGACACGCCAGCAGTGGAACAGGAGGATCAACCCCCTGTCAGTGGTGAACCTGTCATACCCTTGGCGACTCTTAGATCACAAAGGCAACCATCACGCTTACCTATTGGGGTTAGGCCCACCTGTAGTGCTGAGATAGAAGACACACCACGTAGTCAGGGGCAAACACCAGAGCTACGTAGGTCCCAGCGCAGCACTCGGGGACAACCCCCTCTAAGGTATAGAGAGTCAACTGTATAAGGGAAAGAGTACTTATTAGAATGTAAATAGTTATGCAAAATGTCTGTCATGTTGTGTACAAAATGTTTTCTTTTTCTTTGATTGCGAAAATGGACAATTGGGCCACTGGACTATGGGTGGCCAACACCTAAATTGTTCATAGTTAGCACCAGTGTGCTCAACACCCCTGAAGAAAAACCCGTCCGGCGTGCATAGAGTGGGGTCATCAATGCTCTGACGCACGCCCAGAGCCTACGTTGGGGGTTTGAACGCGGCGGGTCCCCCATGGAGCAGTGTAATGGACACCCGGCAGGGAGCCACACTGGACTCTTATAGTAATGTTTAAGGTTGTAACGTTAAAGTAATGCGCCTCCCATAATGGGATGAAATGTTTTAACATGTCATGTTTGTTTCTACAGTCCGGGAGTACTGAATTTACCTAAGGGGGAGTGTGGCGCCCCAGGACCTGGTCGCCACAACAGCATTGCCCTCCCAAAGGGTTAATGCTGAGCCTGGAGGTAATTGGGAGATCTATTGGCCAGTAAGTGTAACACCAACCGCAGTTCTCCCTCCGGCCAGCAGGGGGAGCTCTGAACCTGGAACTTCAGGGAGCATTCCTTAAGTCTGGCTGGAAGGAGGAAGTGGGGGTTAGTCTGGAGACAGGAGTGAAAGAGTGCAGACGCAGAGTAGTGCTGCCTTGTGAAACTGGGGCCTAGAGCTTGGATAGCTTGGCCCAGGGAAGCAAGGGGAGCAGAGAGGCACAGCAGAGACTCGGACATCGGAGTCTGTAGTTGCCAGGGCATAAAATCCATCCCTGGTAGCTGAATCCGGAGGGCAGGAGAGCTGCAAGCCCCCTGTCCCAGAAGCAATCTGAAGGTACAGCTGCATTCCAAGGGCCTGGTGTGGGCTCCAGCAGAGAAGCACCAGAGAGGGCCTGCGCAGTCTACCACACAGAAAAGGGGACGAACAACAAGTCCCAGCAACAAGAGGGCAATTGCAAACCCAAAGTGCAGTGTCCTAAAACAGCAGAGAAAGATTAAGGAGTAGGCCTCATACTCAACTGGCCAAAGATCACCCCAGGCACTTCCAGGCCGGCCGGACCACCTTTACCATCTGTGACGGTCTCCCAGGACTAAGTTTCTGCCGAGTAAAAGAGGAGAAGGTAAAGAGACTACTGTTTGTGCCTGTTTCTTTCATTGCTTGTCGGCCCTGCACCGTGTTAGTCACACAGCACCATAGACTTCCACAAGCACCAACTGTGCCCCGGGCATTGCTCCACCTGTGGGGAGCAGTACTACCATAGCTGCTATATCATCATCCCGGAGGCCTCACACAGCAGCGGCGGCTTAATAGCCGCATACCACAGGTGGCGTCACGAACACAACCATTAACAAGCAAGCCACATATTCTACTGACACCCACCAGGGCCACGGAGCCGGGCCCAGCCACCACTGACTACCACCGGACTAGTCCGGCCCGGCACCGGGTGTCCCATAGCCCTGGGGTGGGCGAGTCACTAACAGATCCAAAGTAAAAGGTATTTTCCCACTTTAGACATTTGTGACATATCTACACGGTATATTGGAATTTGGAGGGCATCTATCAGACAGTTAAGGCCGCTTTACACGCAACGACATCGCTAACGAGATGTCATTGGGGTCATGGAATTCGTGACGCACATCCGGCATTGTTGATATCGTTGACACGTCGTTCTAATCTCAAATATTGTTGCTGTTGCAGGACGCAGGTTGTTCGTCGTTCCTGCGGCAGCAAACATCGCTATGTGTGACACCGCAGGAACGAGGAACCACATCATACATGCAGACATCGGCAAAGAGGAAGGAAGGAGGTGGGCGGGATGTTCCGGCTGCTCATCTCCGCCCCTCCGCTTCTATTGGGCGGCTGCTTAGTGACGCCGCTGTAACGCTGAACGAACCTCCCGTTAAAAATGAGGCGGTTCGCCCGCCACAGCGACGTCGCTAGGCAGGTAAGTATGTGTGATGGGGACTAACGATGTTGTGCGCCACAGGCTGCGATTTGTCCATGATGCACAAACGATGGGGGCAGGTGCGATCGGCAGCGGCATCCCTAATGATGTCGCTGCGTGTAAAGTGCCCTTTATGAGACATCTTGTAGATAGGTAATAAATATTTAAGGTGTGAATATCTTTTTATTAAACAGTTTACTGTTTAAAAGGGGTTTTCTTTGAGTTAAAACACTTTTAATCTGAAAAGTTGTTTGTGTTAAAGAATGTTTAAATGCATTTTATCTTGCTGTTGAGTTTTTCCTGCTCCCATTATCCGGGGCACATGCCTCTTATTTGCTTTCAGGTATGTGGTTGAGTCGCCAGTGCAGCTTACTACAATTAGAACTTTACATTGTGGCGTCCTGTTCCCACCATCTTTATCTTCCAATTATACCTCCTTGCTCTGTTACTCCCACGATACCTCCATTTTCTATCTATATCCACCCGATACATCTCTTACTACACGAATATAATTCATTCCCTTACAGCTCCTTGTACCAGGTGCACCTTTCCATGTGTGATGGGCTGGAGTCTACTGAAACGGTGCATGGTTTGGAGCTACTGCGAGTTAAGTACAATAACTATGAAAGATGACCCTCCTCTACATGATTGTGCAGAGACTTTAATGGAAAGAGACTACACTTGGGTAAAAACTACTGCAAGGCAAGACCAGTAGCCCAGGATGTTAGTCCTGTCCCATGTACAATATGTGATGGATCATGTGGTGCATATTGGGGCAGTGGCATTAGTCTAGTAAAAATATATGACTGACAGACATAACATTACTATCACAAGACCCACTGACACGCAAAAAAAATAAAATTGGATTAACTCTTTAATTCCTTGCCATTTGTATCATTAACGACAGCAGTCCAAAATTATAATAGACCTACAGAATGAACAGGATATAAAGAAGAGCACACAGACACAATGAATAGAGTTTATTCATTTTTATTGTCATTATCAAATGTAGTATAATTTAATCATCCAGTGCAATTTATAGGATTTACTGCATAAAATGGATGTGAACCAGAGGAAGGCAAAACAACCCCATGTGTGGGGGGAAAAATTCCTTCCTGACCCCAAGTACTGGCGATCGGCTAATCCCTGGTTCACTGCAGTGTCAGCTCTGGATGAGGCCCTGTCACACTGTTATATGGAACATTTTATACATATCTAATACAAATATTTGTATCTTATCTTTATATCTAGAATATTTAAAGGTTTCAAATACAGATCCTTAATAATGACCCTCTAAAAGTAACAGGGATAACACCTAAGATTAATATGATAAGAAACATCTCCTGGATATAATTTTTTTTTTTTTAAACCTATACTCATCTAGATTTCTCTTTTCTTACCTATACTTATCCTTTTTCACCTATTCCTGTATAAATTTATCCTTTTTTTTAACCTACACTCACCTAAATTTGTCTTTTTTCTTACCTATATCCTTTCTTACCTATATTTATCCTTGTTTGTTTTTTTTTGTTTTAAAGTATACTCATCTATATTTATCTTCCCTTACCTATACGTATCTTTTTTTTATCTATAACTGCTTATATTTATCCTTGGGGTTTTTTTTTGTTTGTTTTGGGGGGTTTCTAACCTATACTTAGCTATATTTATCTTTTCTTAATTATCCTTATCATTTCCTACCCATACTTGCCTATATTTATCCTTGTTTTTTTAAACTTATACTCATCTATAGTTATCCTTTCTTACCTATACTTGCCTAAATTTATCCTTGTTTTTTGGGGGGGGGTTTAACCATTCATCTATATTTATATATATTTATATTTTCTTACCTATATCCTTTCTTACCCATACTTGCCTGCATTTATACTTGTTTTTTTTTTTTTACCTATACTCATCTATATTTAAAGGGGTTATCCGGCTTCTTTTGACTTTTTTCCATTATTACACTATTGGGCTACATTGGGGCAGGTAAGTAGATAGAGACCACTTACCTGCCCTGCTGTCAGCCCCTCTCCCCCGGCTCAGAGTGGTCATGTGACCGCTCCTGCCGCGATTTTGCTGCTTCCGGTCATTTCATGTCTACATGGGCAGGGCCATGTTGACATGCAAATCTGGAACAGCATGTCGCCTCCCTGCTGGGCTGTACAGTGCGTGGAGTAACCGCCCCCGTTCCCTGCACCCTCCCACACATTGCCCAGCACCCCGTACTCTGCCCACAACCTCCCACACACTCTGTAGTCTCCCTCCCCCGCCTCCTGTGCCCAGCTACGTGCGCCCTGAATTCCAGCCGATTCAGTGTCCAGTTCAATAAGGCAAGGAACAAGAAAGTTGCCCACTTGCTGTCAGATACACTGTCAGCGCTGTGTCCCCAGCGCTTGATCATGTCTACTGCCTGACGCCCTGGGAACTGTCTCCCCCCCTCCCCCGTGCGCGCTGTCTGTGTCATCATGGGTCATCTGTGTATGTGCATCAGTCTGTGTCCCGCGCTAGCCCCGCGGATGCCCGCACTGCAGCGTGTCAGTGTTTGCCCCCCTCTGCAGTATAAGCTGCTTCTCACCCTGCAGTGCGTGCAGCCGCGGGGATGCCGAGCGCTGCTTGTCATCACTGCCCGTGCAGTCTGTGTCCCGCTCCCTGCCAGCCCCGCAGCTGCCCGCACTGCAATGTCAGTGTCTGCCCGCAGTATCAGCAGCTTCTCACGCCGCGGGGCTGGCAGGGAGCGGGACACTGACTGCTAAAGGTGGTGTCACACACAGCGACAACGACGTCGCTGCTACGTCACCATTTTCTGTGACGTTGCAGCGACGTCCCGTCGCTGTCGCTGTGTGTGACATCCAGCAACGAGCTGGCCCCTGCTGTGAGGTCGCCGCTCGTTGCTGAATGTCCAGCTTCATTTTTTGGTCGTCGCTCTCCCGCTGTGACGCACAGATCGCTGTGTGTGACAGCGAGAGAGCGATGAAATGAAGCGAGCAGGGAGCAGGAGCCGGCATCTGGCAGCTGCGGTAAGCTGTAACCAAGGTAAACATCGGGTAACCAAGGTGGTTACCCGATATTTACCTTCGTTACCAGCCTCCGCCGCTCTCACGCTGCAAGCACCGGCTCCTGCTGTCTGCACATGTAGCTGCAGTACACATCGTGTAATTAACCCGATGTGTACTGTAGCTAGGAGAGCAGGAAGCCAGCGCTCAGTGTGCGCGGCTCCCTGCTCTCTGCACATGTAGCTGCAGGTTAGATTAGATGAGATAATTACCTGCTGTGACGATCTCCTGCCTCCTGACGTCACCGCGGTCACTGCCTTCTCTGCCCGTCTCGGGGGCGGCCCGAGACTGTCACTAGCAGTGACGTCACGGGCTCTCTCGATACTGCGTAGACTGCGGCGGGCATAGAAGTCAGTGACAGCGCTGACGTCAGCAGAGCAGGAGATCGTTACTGTAGGTAATGATCTCATCTAACCTCCTGACGGCAGCGCTCGGCATCCCCTGCAGTGACCTGGGCTGACCTATTGATGTTAGCTCAGGTCACTGCACGGCTCTCCCAGCCAATGGGGAACATTTTGTTCTTCATTGACTGGGAGTCTCATTGACTATGGTATGGATCGCCGTGCGACCCCCTTATTGGATTACGCCGGACCCGGATTTGATTGTTCTTGTCAATAAATTGTTGAAAGAGGGAATGTGGGGAGTGTTTTTTCAAATAAAACTTTTTTTGTTGTCTATTTTTTATTTCTTACTGAATGGGTTGGTGATGTCGGGTATCTGATAGACGCCTGACGTCATCAAGCCCTGGGCTTGATGCCAGGTGACATTACACATCTGGCATCAACCCCATATATTACCCCGTTTGCCAACGCACCAGGGCAACGGGATGAGTTGGGGCAAAGCGCCAGGATTGGCACATCCAATGGATGCGCCACTTCTGGGGCAGCTGTAGCCTGCTATTTTTAGGCTGGGGAGTGTCCAATATCGGTGGACCTCCCTAGTCTGAGAATACCAGACCACAGCTGTCCGCTTTACCTTGGCTGGTGATGCAATTTGGGGGGGACCCCACGTTTTTTGTTTTAAATTATTTATTTAATTTTAAACAACAGCGTGGGGTGCCCTCTGTTTTGGATTACCAGCCAAGGTGAAGCTGCCAGCTGTGGTCTGCAGGCTGCAGCCGTCTGCTTTACCCTAGCTGGCTACAAAAGATAGGGGGACCTCACGTCGTTTTTTTTTTTAATTATTTATTTTTTATTGGCTAAATACAAGGCTAAGCACCCTTTAGTGCCACATGAAAGGCACTAAAGGGTGCCAGCTTAGAATATGCGGGGGGGGGGGTAGGACATTATATTGGTCTTTCTCATCTATTATCTATCCCTCTATATATCCCTTGATTCATTCATCCATCCCTCTATTTATCCCTCTAGCTATCTGTCTCTATCTATCCCTCTATCTATCTAGCTGCTTCCGTTTTTTTGCAGTTTGAAAAAAATAGGAAGGTACGCAGATGACACACGGACCATATACGGAACGGAACGGATGCCACACAGTTGCATCCGTGAAAAAACATGACCATTTTTTTGCGGACCGCAAAAACGGGGCAGTCCTGTGAATGTAGCCTAATCAAGAGGCTTATGAGGGTGATGTATTTAATTACAAAAAACTGTTTTTTTCTTGGTGTATGTGTTTATTACTGTCACTTACAGATTACTAAGGGGGGGGGGGTGTCTCATAGACCCTGACGATTAATATCTGGCTTAGAGGCAGCTGTGGGCTGTGATTAACTTCATATTAGCCTGATTGCCACCGCCCCAGAGCAACCAGGAAGAGCCAGGTAAAGTGCTGGGATTGTCACATCTAATGGATGTGACAATTCTGAGTGGCTGCAGGCTGCTATTTTTAGGCACGGGGCGGCTCAATAAATAGGGGTCTCCCCAGCCTGACAATACCAGCCCCCAGCTTTTGTGGTTTATCATGCCTGGGTACCAAAATTCGGGGGGACTGAATTTCGTTTATTTTTAAATTATTTTTGTAAATCCAGAAAAAAGCCGCATGCAGTTCCTCTTATTTGGATAAACAGCCAAGATAAGCGCACGGCTGGGGGCTGCATACTGTAGCCATATGCTTTTTCTGTTCTTGGTGTCATAATATGGGAGAAAAACACAGTGAAAAATTTTATGCGTTTTATACCACAATAATGATCCGCTGAGTTGAATTGCTTTCCCACTCATCAACCGTCTTGGCGCCCGTGATTGGTTGTAAGCAGATGCTTTCACATACGCTAAGGATGCGTCTGACTGCAACCAATCACAGGAGACAGGACAGCCGGAGGACGGGGAAAGCAGTGCATATGAATGAGCAGTAATTAGCGGCCCAGCAAGTGAAGGAGAAGCCACGGGAGCAGTGTACAGCTGCAACGGAGCCTCGGTCAGTATGAAGCGCTTTTTTCTTTTTTTACTTTACTATTAAAAGGGGTTATCCGGCTTCTTTGACTTTTTTTTTTTATTTCCCTATTGGGCTACATTGGGGCAGGTAAGTAGATAGAGATCACTTACCTGCCCTGCTGTCAGCCCCTCTCCCCCGGCTCAGAGTGGTCATGTGACCGCTCCTGCCGCAATTTTGCTGCTTCCGGTCATTTCATGTCAACATGGGCAGGGCCATGTTGACATGCAAATGTGGAACAGCATGTCGCCTCCCTGCTGGGCGGGTACAGTGCGATGAGCCCCGCCCCCTTCCCTGCACCCTCCCACACATTCCCCCGCACCTCTTTTACTCTCCAGTAACCTCCCCCTGCACTGCTGTGGGGTCCGTGACCTGGGGGAGGGGCCTGGCGGCGGCTGCCGTGGTGTCAGCGCCAGCACCGGGCCCCCTGCTCAGGATCACACATTCAAATGTACCGGCATCACAGATCACAGATGCCGGTACATTTGAAAGTGCTGATGAGAAGCAGCGCAGCGCTGCTTCTCATCACTGTCCCTCCCGCTGTCTGTGCTCTCTTCAGCACAGCGGTGACGTCACTACTGTGCTGATATGTCCAGAGCACAGACAGCTGGCGAACGTGCAGGAGCGGCGGGGACCGAGGACGGGTGAGTATGTACTCCCTACATGTGTTCCCTATGGGGGGGTGGGGGGTGCAGAGCCATATGTGTGCGTGTGCAGAGCCATATGTGTGCGTGTGCAGAGCCATATGTGTGCGTGTGCAGAGCCATATGTGTGCGGTACAGAGCCATATGTGTGCGTGTGCGGTACAGAGCCATGCGTGTGCGGTGCAGAGCCATATGTGTGCGTGTGCGGTGCAGAGCCATATGTGTGCGTGTGCGGTGCAGAGCCATGTGTGTGCGTGTGCGGTACAGAGCCATATGTGTGCGGTGCAGAGCCATATGTGTGGGTATGCAGAGCCATATGTGTGCATGTGCAGAGCCATATGTGTGCGTCTGCAGAGCCATATGTGTGCGTGTGCGGTACAGAGCCATATGTGCGCATGTGCGGTACAGAGCCATATGTGTGCGGTGCAGAGCCATATGTGTGGGTGTGCAGAGCCATATGTGTGCGTGTTTGGTGCAGAGCCATGCGTGTTCGGTGCAGAGCCATATGTGTGCGTGTGCGGTGCAGAGCCATATGTGCGTGTTCGGTGCACAGCCATGCGTGTGCAGTGCAGAGCCATATGTGTGCGGTGCAGAGCCATATGTGTGCGGTGCAGAGCCATATGTGTGCGGTGCAGAGCCATATGTGTGCGGTGCAGAGCCCGATGTGGGGCTGTTATTTGCAATGCTGTAGTGATACCAGGTCAGGTGCTGGGGAAGAATACTGACAGGGAATGTGTGTGCTGGGGGCGGGCAGAGGATGGGGCTGGACACTGGGGTGGGTGGTGACAGCTCTGACTGAGGTTTTGCACAGGAAGTGGTCATGTTTGCTGGATCTGAATGTAAACAAGGTGCTGCAGAGAATAAAGGGATAATTCAAGAGGAACAAAAGTTAGAAAACAAAAAATAATGTAAGTGTGATTTATATGACAATACAGCACAGATAAACTCAAAAAATTTTGTTAAGCTAATGACGGACAACTCCTTTAACTTTTCTTACCTATACTTGTATAAAATGTATCCGTTTTTTTTTATATTCATCTACATTTATAATTTTCTTACCTAGATCCTTTCTTACCTTTATTTGCCTATTTTTACTTGCTTTTTTTGTTTTAATAACCTATAACGCCTCTATATTTCTCTTTTGTTACCTATACTTATCCTTTCTTACTTATACTTGTGCTTCTTTTCTGTACTTATCCTTTATGTATACTTACCTTTTCTTACCTTAACAGAGTGTTTATAAAGGAGGAGATCCTGGCCCTTGCTCTTCTCATCCTTCTTGCAGGAATGCGGGGCCAGGCGCAGCAGAGGGTTTCCTCTTCCTCGTCTATATTTGTGCTGCCTTTTTCTGAGACAGGTTCTTCCCGCACTATATAAAAACAAAAAAAACAAAAAAGTGAGCCGGAGTATGAGATGGTATACATGGAACTTGTGAGACCATGTTCACACTGGCCATGAGACAAAGAGAAACCAAGGAAAAAATTGTGAAAACATACCCTGCTGTAACTAAATAAAAGCATAGTGCATATAAACATAGGGTACTTAGTAAACACTGTTTTTGATCAAAAAAAGCATAAAGCTATCCCACCAAACATCAAGGTGTACCCAGTTGGGATAGTACCTACACTCTCTAATATTAAAACCTTACCATGGGTCTAAAATAGGCCTCAATGTGGCTAAGGGCTGAGAGTGACCGGGTCCCAACAGGACACACACAGTCAGGGGGATTCACAGAATTAAATGTCCAGCTCGCTGAGAAGGGGGCCACTCCCTGTTTGTACTGAATACAAAAAAACTACATAAAAACAAAAAAGTGAGCCGGAGTATGAGAGCCGGAGTATGAGACAAAGAGAAACCAAGGAAAAACCAAGGACATTTAATTCTGTGAATCCCCCTGACTGTGTGTGTCCTGTTGGGACCCGGTTACTCTCATTCCTTAGCCACATTGAGGCCTATTTTAGACCCATGGTAAGGTTTTAATATTAGAGAGTGTAGGTACTATCCCAACTGGGTACACCTTGACGTTTGGTGGGATAGCTTTATGCTTTTTTTGATCAAAAACAGTGTTTACTAAGTACCCTATGTTTATATGCACTATGCTTTTATTTAGTTACAGCAGGGTATGTTTTAACAATTTTTTCCTTGGTTTCCCTCTTCCCGCACTATAGTAGTGACGATTTCTTCTGGAATATGCTCTGTCTCCTATAAACATAGTGAAGTAAAACTAAAGAATTTAAATGTCGCAATTTAGCTATTAAATATTTAGAGATACTATTACCAAGAGACATAAGCCTGACATAATCTCTTTATTTCCCCAAACTTCTCCAATTGGTACACGAAGACTCAAGATGGACAAGGATTGCTTTTACATGTGTGGTAGAAGTACAATCTTTAAAATTAACATCCTTCTTCGGATTCTGTATGTCTTTCAAGCTCTTCTGATTAGGGTTCCCTTGTCCTTCTTCAGGTGTCTTGCTTCCATTGAAACCATGTTCATATGGTCTGGTAAGCCCAGTACTGTAGGAGCAGAACCATATTCTATTATTCTAAAATATCAGGAGTGATAGCGTTGCCCGACTTCAGAGATTTATTTGGCCTTTAAAGAAATACCATCTTGGCCTTTCTATTCCCTTATCCCTGAGAACCTGGAGAGTTGGTCAGCTTTCCCACTGTTTCCATTCATTCCCTTTTAGACTTTATTATAATAACAACAAGACACTAGTGATGAGCGAGTACTAAAAAGCTCGGGTGCTCGAAGCTCGGGCCAAGCCTCCCAAGATACTCGTGTACTCGGCCCGAGCACCGAGCCCAATGTTATCCTATGGGAGACCCGAGTATTTTTGTGAAATGACCCCCCGGCAGCATGTGGAAACCCTAAAAATGTCACAAAAGTCTCAGAAGAGTGCTCAAATGACATGGCATCAGCATGGGGAAGACCCCTTGAAGCATTTATCACTCAAAAGTCACAGCTGTGAACAATTTTGTCCAAGTTTTACGCCATTTTTACGGACTCACCAGAAAACCTTCCAAAATGACACCAAAATGAATTTTCATGGCGGAAATGTTAAGGGCACATACCCAATAGTGAGATAGAGCTGGTGTATGTTACTTTTTGAGATTATTACATGAAAGATTTTACATGAAAACCTTGTGTGGCACTCCGATGTCCAAAACGCACGTTTTGTGCTTTTTACTAGCGATGTCGGTCATTTTTTTTTTTTTATTCTATCTCCCTCAGTCCGTCGGTCTGTCTCTCTCTGTCTTGTCTGTCCCCCTCTCACAGTCTGTCGGTCAGCTCCCCCCCCTCTCTCTTACTTACCGTTCCCCGATCACTGCCGCGGCGCTGCACAGCTGTTCAAACTCCGGTGGCTTTTCCTCTTTTGAAAAAGCCGGCCGCTCATTAATCAATCTCCTATTCCCTGCTGTCCTGCTTTTCGGCGCCTATGATTGGTTGCAGTGAGACACGCTCCCACACTGAGTGACAGCTGTCTCACTGCACCCAATCACAGCAGCCGGTGTGTGTATACTGTGCAGTGAAATAAATAATTAAATAATTAAAAAAAACGGCGTGCGGTCCCCCCAATTTTAATACCAGCCAGATAAAGCCATACGGCTGAAGGCTGGTATTCTCAGGATGGGGAGCTCCACGTTATGGGGAGCCCCCCACCCTAACAATATCAGTCAGCAGCCGCCCAGAATTGCCGCATACATTAGATGCGACAGTTCTGGGGCTGTACCCGGCTCTTCCCGATTTACCCTAGTGCGTTGGCAAATCGGGGTAATAAGGAGTTAATGGCAGCCCATAGCTGCCACTAAATCCTAGATTAATCATGTCAGGTGTCTCCCCGAGATTCCTTCCATGATTAATCTGTAAATTACAGTTAAAAAACACACACACCCGAAAAATCCTTTATTAGAAATAAAAAACACTAACAAAGTCCCTCATTACCAATTTATTAACCCCGACAAACCCTCCATGTCCGGCGTACTCCACAGTCCTCCAGCGTCGCGTCCAGCTCTGCTGCATGGAAGTGACAGGAGCTGCAGAATACACCGCCGCTCCGGTCACCTCCACGCAGCTAATGAGATGAGTATAGCGATCAGCTGAGCTGTCACTGAGGTTACCTGGATCCAGCGGTGGATGCAGCGGTGGCCGCGGGTAACCTCAGTGACAGCTCAGCTGATCGCGCTACTCACCGCCGCTCCAGTCAGCTCCATGCACCAACTGAGGTGAGTATAGCGATCAGCTGCTGTCACTGAGGTTAATCGCGGCCACCGCTGGATCCAGCGGTGGCTGGGAGTTACCTGACTGACAGCAGCTGATCGCGCTATTCCCTTCATTAGCTGCGTGGAGGTGACCGGAGCGGCGGTGTCTTCTGCAGCTCCTGTCACTTCCATGCAGCAGAGCTGGACGCGACGCCGGAGTCCGTGGAGTACGCCGGACATGGAGGGTTTGTCGGGGTTAATAAATTGGTAATGAGGGACTTTGTTAGCGTTTTTTATTTCTAATAAAGGATTTTTCGGGTGTGTGTGTTTTTTAACTGTAATTTACAGATTAATCATGGAAGGAATCTCGGGGAGACGCCTGACATGATTAATCTAGGATTTAGTGGCAGCTATGGGCTGCCATTAACTCCTTATTACCCCGATTTGCCAACGCACTAGGGTAAATCGGGAAGAGCCGGGTACAGCCCCAGAACTGTCGCATATAATGTATGCGGCAATTCTGGGCAGCTGCTGACTGATATTGTTAGGGTGGGGGGCTCCCCATAACGTGGAGCTCCCCATCCTGAGAATACCAGCCTTCAGCTGTATGGCTTTATCTGGCTGGTATTAAAATTGGGGGGACCGCACGCCGTTTTTTTTAATTATTTATTTATTTATTTTACTGCACAGTATAGACCCGCCCACCGGCTGCTGTGATTGGGTGCAGTGTGACACCTGTCACTCAGCGTGGGGGCGTGTCTCACTGCAACCAATCATAGGCGCCTGTGGGCGTGGAAAGCAGGGAATATGAGATGGCTGTGTACAGAGCACAGCGCGCCGGCCGGTATAAAGGCTCGGTCACGCTGTGCAGGCCAGCCAATCACTGCAATTCCACAACTAACAGGGCTGTGGCATTGCAGTGGTCTGCCAGCCAATCCCTGCATGAGGGCTGGCTCTCAAAAGAGCGCCAACATGCAGAAATGAAGACCACGAGTAAAGCACGAGTATTGCAAAATTACTCGGTACCCGCCGAGTAGCCCGAGTACAGTGATACTCGTGCGAGTACCGAGTAGTAACAAGCATGCTCGCTCATCACTACAAGACACCTTTTGAGATTCCGTGTTTGGACATGGGCCCATTAAGACACACTTTATTCTTCCAATAATACTTGCTAATCGAGACCAACCTAACACCAATTTTCAAACCCAATTGGAAGGAGATTTGGGCTCTCTCTGACCAAGAATCATTGGAGACGTATCTTCACCTTAATGCATAACTTACCTATATGTTCCTGTTTACATGATGAGGCCAGGTAGAAAATACTCTCTCGGTGATATAGGGTCCCCACTCGCCTACACTCAATCTTTCCAAAAGCTAGTCCCCTGTGTCCCTTATGTTGGAGATGTGGGGAGGAGGAGGGTGATATGTTACACATTTTTTGGTCCTGCACGTTTCTTTTTCTTTTTTGGGGGAAAGAGCAGCAAGTGATTCGTGAACTCACAAATCTCATTTCAGACCTGAACCCAGCTCTCGGTCTTATCTATGAATGTGACATCCCTCTAAAAGCATACAGGTATTCGATATTAAGACATTTAATTGTGACTACAAGAGCGTGCATCCCTCTGCTCTGAAGGAAAGATACCGCTGTGGCAGTCTCCCTCTGGTTTACTAAAATAAATGAGGTGATGCTAATGGAGGAACTCTCTTCTATGAACCTACAAACCTGGTTTTAGTGGATGGATTTTAATTTGTTGAATGGCTAGCTGGTGTTTATCGGGGAGATCTGACCTGCACTCTTTGGGTCACACCTTTTGAACACCTATCTCTATTGTGTTCCCTCCCTTCCCTTACCCTATCCTCTTTTCTTCTTTTGCTTTTCTATTTTTTTTTGCTTTTCTCTTTATTCTTCTTCCTTCTTTGTTAACTTTTATAACTGGATTGCTACACTCAGCATGGACAATTACGGTTATGTATTTTCATATCCTGCTCTTTAATGGTCAATTTGTATTATTGACCTACACAGCCTTCAGGATTTGAGTAATGCGTTAATGTCTGTTTTTGTTATTTCCCTTCCCTCAGCGTGTGCACACGGCTTTGTACCGCTCAGTATTTAGCTTTTGTGATGCCGAAGTGTGTGTGTGTCTTGGCTTCAGAGAGACTCACTGCGCATGATCGGAAGTTGTCCGCACTTCCAGTCATGTGCACTACTCTGATGCCGGGTGTATATGTCCCGACTTCCGAGAGGTGTAGTACGGACAACGGACAACTTCCCATCATGCGCAGTGAGTCTCTATGAAGCCGGGACTCATACACCTGGCGTCACAAAAGCTCAATGCTCTGAAGTACAAAGCCATATGCATGCACAGCTTTGTATCAGGCTGCCGATGATGCTGGCTGTTGTAAATCATGTTATTGTGACACCCCTGAGGCTTCAGTTGCCACAGGGTACTGCACCTCACTTAAGGTGCAGTACTCACCCTGGATCTAGAGGAAGTTGGTACTGGTTCCACCACACACCAAATCATCCACACAACCAGGTTGGCCTCTCCACTGGGGACGGGGTAGGGTCTTAAGGCAGTCACTAAACATGGGGGGAAGCCACCCACTAGCGACAGAGAACCGGGGGAGGGACAGCTACCAGGGGGAGTCAGGAGCAACATAACAGTCAGCGAGTTCTCCAGCAGGAGAGGAAAAGAGCAGTCGGGATTTACCTGTGGCTCTGGTGGGACGCAGGAGTCAATACGGTCACCGAGGGGAGAGCTTGATTGCTCCCTCGGGACCGGCGCTGAGAAGGGTGCAGAATCATAGGGTGGATCATTCTGCAGGCCAGGGGATTGCATGTCCCTCTGGCCCCCACAGTTCCCAGAGCACAGTGCTACACAGGGTGCGGGGTCGTGTTCCAAGGCAGGCCCCACATTGGACCCGTGGCACCTGCATACGGGATGGGAGTAAACACTTTTCAAGAACCGGGGTCCCCAA
Source organism: Anomaloglossus baeobatrachus (assembly GCF_048569485.1). Taxonomy (NCBI): domain Eukaryota; kingdom Metazoa; phylum Chordata; class Amphibia; order Anura; family Aromobatidae; genus Anomaloglossus; species Anomaloglossus baeobatrachus. The sequence continues at coordinate 42,445 of NW_027444522.1, read as the reverse complement.
GAAGCTTCAGGCCACGGGGATCCAACACCAAGTGCAAGTAAGAAGGGCCCACCATCCACTGTACTGGTTCTGACCTCCAACGGATCCGAGATCGACTGTTGCCCATCACGACGGAGACTGGCATCTCCCGGGTAAACCAGGACTGTGAGTAAACGAAACCTTGAACCCGCAGAGACTGTGCTAGAGTGGTGCTTTAATTAATTAATTAATCAGTCTCAAACATTTGTGTTTGCTAGACTCTGCCCACAAAGCAGAAAAGAACAAAACAATCAAACGAGCAAAGATAAAGACAAACTTCAATAAAGGCACAAATAGAAAAATGAATTAGATGCCAACAGAAAATGCACAAAACACACAAAAGGTAGACAAAAAAAACAGGCACAAAGGCAATGAGAAATCAGAGCCTGTAACCTAGAGCCCATTGCCATGTGTAATGATTCTAGAGTTTAAAGGGAACCTTTCAGCAGATTTGGGGCCTATAAGCTGCGGCCACCACTACTAGGCTCTTATATACAGCATTGTAACATGCTGTATATAAGAACCCAGGCCGCTGTGGATAACATAAAAATGACTTTATAATACTTACCTAAACGGTCTCTGCGGTGGAGTTGGGTCATATGGGCGTCTCCGTTCACCGGTGGTGGCGCCTCCTCTTTCGCTATCTTCGTCCTCCTTCTTCTGAAGCCTGTGTGCATGATGCGTCCTACGTCATACACACTCGCCGGTCCCACGCAGGCGCACTACAATACTTTGATCTGCCCCGCTCAGGGCAGATCAAAGTGCACCTGTGCAGAACCTCAATGCCGGCGAGTGTGTATGACGTAGGACGTGTCATGCACCCCAAGCTTCAAAAGAAGGAGGACAAAGATGGCCGAAACAGGAAGCGCCGGCACCGGAGAACGGAGACGCCCATATGACCCAATTCCTCCGCACCGGCCGTTAAGTGAGTATTATAAAGTATATAAAGTAATTTTTATATTCACAGCTGCCTGGGTTCTTATATACAGCATGTTAGAATGCTGTATTCAGTGTATCAACCCATATTCTATCCACCGCCATTAACTTCAAAACGGCGGCAGCTATAGGCATAGAAGTGGTGTCTAGGTATAGTAAAGTAGCTACCCAGTGAAACCACCTATAGCGCCACCTGATGGAAAACATCGGAGTTAGCATTTTTATTGCGAAAACTGAACGAGATAGAGAAAAAAAGTGAATTACAAAGTTGTAGGGAATCAATTCAATACGAATCGACATCTTGCATACAGAAATGCTATGATTAGAACGTGTAAAACTCTCAAGGCTGCGGATATGAAAGGATACCTCATGGAGACCTTCCTACAAGTCATTGGGTACGGTGGCTGCGTGGAGTGGCCTCCACGCTCACCTGACCTGACCTGACCCCATTGAACTTCTCTCTGTGAGGTCACATCAAACATGTGTATGCGACCCCTCCACCAACATTGCAGGACCTACGACGACGTATCACAGATGCTTGTGCAAATGTGTCACCTACCATATTGCACAACGTGCAGCAAGATACAGTATGCTGTCCAGAGTCCAGATGTTGAGTCCTGTGTCCAGAGTTCAACATTTTAATGAATTTGTATTCCCAGACCCTGCGATGGCTCTGTGATCTGAAGTTGCCTTTTAATATGACAACTTTCATATGGTTTATGTTGTGTCCAGAAGCACAGAAATGTTTGGCCACAGGTAAATGGATTTTGTCTGTAATTGTGTGGCGGTGAGATCTCATTTTCGTCTACGGCCAGGCCCTCAGATATAATTGTATCTGTTCCAGCCCTGCAGACAGGGATGAACACTTAACCCATCTTAAAAACACATTTCTAAACCAAGGCTACCACCCCACCTCCATAGAAGTTCAGATCATTAGAGCAACAAGGACCCCTAGAAGTGAACTGCTTCAATACAAACAAAAAAAAGAGGAAAATAGTTGAGTACCTCTGGTGGTGACATACAACCCACAGCTTGAGGTACTGAGAAGAACGGCCAAGAAACTTTACCACATTCTACACATGGATAACCGGTTAAAAATAATATTCAAAAGATCCTCCATTGCTGTGGTACAGGCAACCTCCTAATTTAAGGAGCATCATGATCCGAAGTTCTATGCCCTCAGACACACCAAGAGGAACTTATCCTTGCAATGTAAAGAGCTGCAAAACCTGCATTCATGTAGAGACCAAAGACTGGATACAGATCCCTAACACACAGAAGAACTACAAAATTCCTGGGACATTCACATGTTCCTCTTCCAACGTGGTGTACTTAATCCTGTTCACTATATGTCCTATTGGGGGTCTCTATGTTGGAGAAACAGGACAGAGACTGAGAGCAAGGATGAGATCTCATCGCCACACAATTACAGACAAAAAAAATCCATTTACCTGTGGCCAAACATTTGTGCTTCAGGACACAACATAAACCATATGAAAGTTGTCATATTAAAAGGCAACTTCAGATCACAGAGCCATCGCAGGGTCTGGGAATACAAATTCATTAAAATGTTGAACTCTGTGGATGTAAAATGATTGAAATTAATACATCAAGTTATCAAATATTTCATAGTAAGACATATACGTTCATAGTTCTGTTCATGTTGGAGGGCATAGGTTATTAATAAAGTTTATAAGGGATAAATATGCCCATATTGAATATACTTGAGTGATGAGCATGGAGGGATATATTTGAATCCTTCCCGAAGCTTTCCGAAGTTTCCAGAAGGTTACGTAATATGGAACTATATTCAACTGTGTTACACTAGAATGCCCTATATGGTCTGAACAGCTGGTATATAAGGCACGATGGAGGGGGCTACTGGTCGCTCTCCACACTGCCTGCTGTGAGAAGACTCCAGTGCTGCAAGATATGACACGTTGTCCAGGCTAAGAGATGACATCCCCAGCATTGCCGTTCAGGAACCAAAGAAAGTTGGGTAAAGACTTCCCATTGATTATTATGGACTAAATGAACTCTTTTTTACATAAGCTATCAAGGTATATTATTTTTCCTTTCTGTAACTGAACCCTGGCAACCATTTTTAAATAGATAAAATACATTTATTTTTTACATCTTTGGAAGTTCTTTCTTTCATGCGGCTTTACGTATTCGAAGAAAAATATATTTAAGAGTATATTTTTTTTAACATTTTGGCGAGTCAGCTATTCGTGATTTTTTTTACATTTTTTTTGTTGTTCCTTCACTTTGCATAAGGGGGGTCGAAGTTATCAAAGTCATAAGTATTTTAAATATCTCCTGCAAAGGATCAGGAATCGACAATTTATAAAAAAATCACGCAGAACCTAGGAAATACGTATGAGTCAAGTTGCATGAATGTTTTTTTTAATGAACTTTAAAGTTTTTACAAAGCCACAGAAGTTAACTTTTGACGTATTTTTGAGTAAGAAGATAAAGTCAGTCCATAAGAAGTATTGGACCTGCTGAGTAAGGTGAATCAAGTCTTAGAGGATCATCCATCAGATCATCTGATCATTTCAGGTAAGAAAATGGATTTTATCTCTTCATATGTTAAGCAAAGTAAACTTCAGTTCACTTATTCAGATATTTCTAATGTAGAGGAGCTTTGGTTACGCTTTTATGAGGAGTGTGAACTTGAGAATTCACGTATAGAATGTGCAAGGTCTTTTAATAGAGAGAAACAGAAAATCAGAAATGTCTGTCATTTAGTCTATGATTTTCACAGGTTAATCGTAGAAAAGTGTAAAAATGGTGGAAATAGACAACCTGAATTGTCAGGAGAGTTAGTGACAGAGAAATCCAAAGACTGCTTAGAACTTGGAATGTCAGTCAGTGATATTGTGAATTCTGACTGTAATGTTGTAAATGATCAGTCAGATGATTTAGACTGTAATTTTGTAAATCAGAATTTTGATAATGGCGACAGACACGTGTTACCTAATCAAGGTGCCTTTCAAGATACGGAGGAAGAAGCAGGAAATGACGTAGTGAAGCCAGAAGGGGGAGGAGCCAGAATGGGACACAGGCAGAAAGCCGTCAGAGAAGGACATGTGGAGAGAGAAAATGGCGACGATCAGTTTCTAAAAATAGAACAGGCTAAGTTAGGGATTACACTTAGAAAAAATTTATTGGACATATGCAAATTAATTCCCGCATATAATCCTAAAATACATGTTTGCAGAAATTCAGAGGTTTTTGAAGGTTCCATAGAGAAGTTAAATTTAACCAATAGTGAGACGAATCAGTTATTCCGTATGTGGTTACCTCAGCATTTCTTTAGACAATTGGCATTAAAAAAGTCTTCTGACAATGAGACATTTGATTGTTCAAATGATAACGATATCATAAGGCTGAAATATCTCATCTTCTGTGCAAGGAATGAATCTGATCCAAATTATGAGATGTTGAAGGAATTACAAATTGAACAGAATGAGAGTACGTTCTCATTTATGTCCGTTTTTGAACGTTTGTATAGGGTGGTCATTCCAAATGTCAGATTGGATGGAATGATACGTTTATTCATCAAGAAATTTAATTTCCTTGATAATGCAGCCTGTGCAGTGGCATTAAATAAAAAGTCCCTATTCGAATGTACGACATTTATCAATTTTGTTAGAAGTCGCCAAAGTCAATCAAGACAGAAATTAATTAATTCTGAAAAACCAACACGGAAAAGGGAGCGTTTCCGTGAAAAACCAACAGTGTCTCCCAGATCCAGATATTTCTGTGACAGGGTATATGCAATTCGGAGGAAGATGCATACGTGTTATAAACCATACAATTCACCCCAATTTTTATCATCTAAAAGTCTTTTTTCACAGGAAAAACCCCTGTCACCAGTGACGGGATCGATCACTGGGATTGAGGATCCCAGACAAATGATGAGTAAAAGCTTTGAAAGACAGAAACAGGTGTCTTGTGCAGACTCTTTCCCTGGATTAGGGTTTGATAGTCAGCAACAGCTGGGTGGTTTTTCAGAGAGAGACATTCTCTCTCAAATAAGAGAAAACCTTGAATTACATAAGTTCCGAGATTCCTATAAGTTCAAAGGGAATCTAATAAATCGAATCTTTGAAGAAAAAATTAGGTATGGTCTTCAGTTAAATAAAGTGGATTTCTGGGTAAATTAATTTTATTGTTTGATAAATATGTTTATTCATATACAGTGAATCAATACATACATATTTATATATTAAAGGTAGTGATAGTAAACCAAGGTCATATTTTCATTTAGTCAAATGATAGTTTAAGGTTATAAATTAATAATTTGATCTCTGTATATGAATAATAATATTTAAAATAAAATAATAAGAGAAAGTAACGGATTTTAAGTGTTTCATTTTTATCATAAATATGATAATAATTTTATTCTTTTATTTCCCTCAGAATTTATCAGTAAAACAGATTGATGAAGTATTAACTTTTTATTTTTACATATGTTCTTGTCCTCAATCAGGTAACATATATTTTCTTGTGTAAGGTTAATTCGCGAAAGCATGATTGGATAATAATTATTATTTTCTCAGGTACCAATGGTCAGAGAAGTATACTTGAACGTTTTTTTTTATGAATATATATATCTCCTTTAGAGTTATTAGAAATGTAATCTGAGCTTTGGAAGTGTAGTAAAACTGCTTGCTGTTTTGGAATGGTGTTCCTTGCACGTAACCAGAGCATGACTTGGTACTAAAGCTAAAAATAAATGTTTGTTTCATGGTCATATGTACAGTATGTAATACATTGGAATTTGTATTTTTTTCAAGAAGTACTTCAAATTAGTAACATAATTTTTGAAATGCGCATAGAATATTGGAAAAAAAAAAAAGGGGATATGTGTTTGTCAGTTTCTATCTTGTGTGCATAGATGTGTCTATGAATGATTGATTGTTTGAGCAGCTGCTAAAGTCAGAGTAATTGGATCCAGACAAAAAAAAAAAAAAAAAAGGGAATTTTTGTTTTAACTTCGAGGTTATAATATATGTATGTATACTATTAGATAATAAGTTATAGTACATAAGTATAAATGAAGGAATTTATACCGGATATATATATCTTATTCTTAGACATTTCTTTAGTATAGAGATATTAGGATTTTTTATTAAGGGTTTATTCTGAAGAGTTACATTCTAGAATAAGGTTATAACGTTTTGATTTTCTTATATCTTTTTGTGTTAGTCACTTCTTTTACTGATACACAGATTGGTAATCATTTTTTCTTTTCAAATATGGAAGTGATATTTATAATATGGTCTTGAAGATATACCACACAAATTTTAATTTAATTTAATCTAAACATATTAATTTTTATAATATCATATTTCATGATATTGAAAGGGGGAGGTTTGGTCTCAATCACACACATTTATATTTGATAAATATATGTGTTTACAGGATACTTTAATAATTAATATTTCAAGTACAAAGGAAGAATTGGAAAAAAAAAATATATTTGAAGTATATCATAATGCATTTATATACTAAGAGAAGTGTATTATTTGCAAGGTTACATGACTTAATTATTTTTATTGGTTATTGATAGGTTTGGTAATTTTATAAGATACTGGTAATATTAAGGTTATCTGGTAACATTAAGGTTATGTATTATTAAAGACATAGGTGTTATATACATAGAAGGCCTTATTTTTATTTCAAGTTTTATTTTTATTCCGATTTTCATTTTTCTTTTTATTCCTATTTTTTATATTAATTATTATTTAATATTCACGTTTTTAATCAAAATCTTATATTATACAATTTTTATTTTTTCTTCATATTTTAAATATCTCAATTGAGAAAACACTTCAATATTTAGTTCAGTAATATCTAATATAAGAATATTACTTTATTAAATATGAATCATTTTAAAAGGGAAAAGTTCCACTTTTTTGGAAGAAAAGATATTTCCTTCATCATATATACAATTGTTTACTTTCTGGTAATACATTATTTTTATATTAGTATGTTAACACAATAAGGATGAAGCATTACTTATAGTTACACATTTCCTTATAGTAGGTTATTTAATAAATAATAGACAAATCAAATAAATTAAATTAGAGTAATAAAGATGGAAGATTAAGGTACATCTAGGTTTACCTTCCTATATTTACAAATAATATATATTATATTTTTAATCAATAATAATTTATAATGGGTATTGTTGTGTTTTGATGGTATCATCCAGTCTTTTCTAAAAGGTTATTTGCTTTGGTTTATAATTTACAAATGATCTAACTAATAAGCCACATTGTTGCCTTTCATATTTATAATATGATACATGTTATAGGTACACATTATATTGTTTCATATTTTACATTATATTTTGGTTACATTCAACACATTGCCACCTATGGGTTTGGAAGGGTAATGCACCAATGATAAAAAAGGTCATTACAAGAAAATACTATTGTCTATACCATTATGCAGTATTTTATCATTCTGAGTATCAATTATATTAATACTTTTACGATAATAATAATGACATGGTATTATAGTATTAGAGTTATGATACGCTGTGACATTTATTAGTGATAGTTATTGCCATATTTGGTATTTAGGTAGGGAATGAAGTCTTCAATCAAGATTATAGAAGATAAAACGACTTTATATTTTTCCTAAAGTTAAAAGGGATTCTGCAAAAAGGTCCAAAAGGTAACGTCTCAAATAAGACTGTGTAACATGTAAAATACACTTACCGTGCTTGCATCTCAAACATAGTGCTCCTATGGTTCCAAGATGGACAATGACACATGGTCTGAGCATTAAGACCTCCCTAAAGTTACTAAGAAGAGCAATGACATGTTAAAGTTAACCCCTGTCGTGCTGACCAAGAACGTCTTAACATCTGTTCCTGGGTTATTTGACAACAGGCAGCATGAAAGGTGACTAGTGTAAATCACACTGCACAGACATCAAAGACTTTTGGCTATTCTTCTACATTCATGAACTGTGGTTTATCAACATTGGCTATGGACTTTGCAATAAAAAAATAAAGTTTATGGACTGTGATCTAACAATGATAAACAATATGGGACTGTATGAATTGGTAACCATTCATTTTTATCAAAGGATTTATTTCTAAGAGACTGTGTTTATGCCGGATTACATCGGAGATAAGAAGACATCAGCTCAGAGGACATCATATGGTGACCGGATTTGGTTTTTGCATTTCTTTTTAGGTCTAGCGAAGTATAGTTATATACATTTTTATATGATTGATCAGTCACAGCCTGTCATAACATGAATCCACATTATTATATTATTGAACTTACATGAATAATGCAAATTAATTATTCTTCATCATTATTATTGATATTAATCCGCTATTGACAAATAAGGAAAGAAGATTTGTTATTTTAATGATGTATTAATTAATTTTCGGGGTTGCTCCACCCACTTCAAGGGGGAATTGTAAAATGATTGAAATTAATACATCAAGTTATCAAATATTTCATAGTAAGACATATACGTTCATAGTTCTGTTCATGTTGGAGGGCATAGGTTATTAATAAAGTTTATAAGGGATAAATATGCCCATATTGAATATACTTGAGTGATGAGCATGGAGGGATATATTTGAATCCTTCCCGAAGCTTTCCGAAGCTTTCCGAAGTTTCCAGAAGGTTACGTAATATGGAACTATATTCAACTGTGTTACACTAGAATGCCCTATATGGTCTGAACAGCTGGTATATAAGGCACGATGGAGGGGGCTACTGGTCGCTCTCCACACTGCCTGCTGTGAGAAGACTCCAGTGCTGCAAGATATGACACGTTGTCCAGGCTAAGAGATGACATCCCCAGCATTGCCGTTCAGGAACCAAAGAAAGTTGGGTAAAGACTTCCCATTGATTATTATGGACTAAATGAACTCTTTTTTACATAAGCTATCAAGGTATATTATTTTTCCTTTCTGTAACTGAACCCTGGCAACCATTTTTAAATAGATAAAATACATTTATTTTTTACATCTTTGGAAGTTCTTTCTTTCATGCGGCTTTACGTATTCGAAGAAAAATATATTTAAGAGTATATTTTTTTTAACAGTGGACACAGGACTCAGCCTGTCAGAAGGATTTATGGCCCATTACAAAATCTGAGGAGTCTATTCCAGAGACTCACCAGACCTCTGATCCTACATGGATACTGGGACAATAAAACTCACACCACTAAGCAAAGCTAATTAAGGATTCACTTTCTTAAGGCCCCGTCACACTAAGCAACATCGCTAGCAACATCGCTGGTAACGAACAACTTTTGTGACGTTGCTAGCGATGTCGCTGTGTGTGACATCCAGCAACAACCTGGCCCCTGCTGTGAGGTCGTTGGTTGTTGCTGAATGTCCTGGGCCATTTTTTAGTTGTTGCTGTCCCGCTGTGAAGCACAGATCGCTGTGTGTGACAGCGAGACAGCAACAACTAAATGTGCAGGCAGCAGGAGCCGGCTTCTGCGGAGGCTGGTAACCAATGTAAACATCGGGTAACCAAGAAGCCCTGTCCTTGGTTACCCGATATTTACCTTTGATACCAGACTCCTCCGCTCTCACTGCCTGTGCTGCCGGCTCCTGCTGTGTGCACATGTAGCTGCAGGACACATCGGGTTAATTAACCCGATGTGTGCTGTAACTAGGAGAGCAAGGAGCCAGCACTAAGCGGTGTGTGCTGCTCCCTGCTCTGTGCACATTTAGCTGCAGCACACATCAGGCAATTAACCCGATGTGTGCTGTAACTAGGAGAGCAGGGAGCCAGCGCTAAGCGGTGTGTGCTGCTCCCTGCTCTGTGCACATTTAGCTGCAGCACACATCGGGTTAATTAACCTGATGTGTGCTGTAACTAGGAGACTGGGGGCTGGTCACTGGTTGCTGGTGAGCTCACCAGCAACTCGTGTAGCCACGCTCCAGCGATCCCTGCCAGGTCAGGTTGCTGGTGGGATCGCTGGAGCGTCGCAGTGTGACAGCTCACCAGCAACCTCCTAGCAACTTACCAGCGATCCCTATCGTTGTTGGGATCGCTGGTAAGTTGCTTAGTGTGACTGGACCTTAAGATCAGTGTTTCTTTAAATGTCTTTTATTATGCCATCCTTCTGCTCTGTTTGTGCATATATTTGTGTTTCTTAAGGTATTTTGTCAGACCATGCCTGATGAAGGGACCTGAGATGTCTCGAAAGCTTGCTTTGTAAAATCACTTCATTTTATTTGTTAGCCATTAAAAAGGTATCACAAGATTATAATTTTGTTCCTCTCACTGAGAACATTCAATAATTTTCCTTACTCCCAGCAATCACCTCGGTACTCTTGAAGTGTCGCTCCAGGATCTCATCATAAGTGATGTCCAGGTGCGTCATCTCAGGGGCCTAGTCTGCCGCCTCCGCACTAAAGAGATACAAAAAACCCATGAAGAGGATTCCCGGATCCATTTGAGGGGCATCGTGAGGGGGGGATGGGGGGTCAGGACGCAACCTACACTATTGTTATCGCCGCAGTCGTCTGAAAATATCTGGTCTCGATATGGATGGAGAATTTCAGAAGAAACGTGCACTCAAGAAAAGAGAGAAAGCATTGCGTTATAACGTCCTCCAGTCACATCCAAAGCTACAACTACTAAATCTTCAGCTGGGAGCGCAGATATTCGCCATATCTGAGTGACGAATAATTCTGCTTACCATATACGCTGTGGGCGAGCCGGACGACGAAGGGTTAATACGGTTAGTTGATCACAGAGGAATAAAGTAAATATATATATATATACACATACATATACATACATACATACATACATACATATATATATATATATATATACACACACACACACACACACACACACATATATATACTAGCTGTACTACCCGGCTTCGCCCGGATTAATAACTGTTGTTAACAAAATAGAATGTAGTAACATTCCCGGGATAGAATGTATAAATAGAATGTATTAACGCCCAGGATAGTAACTGCCTCTCTGTTTCCCTTTCTTTCCCTGTCTGCCTCTTTCCCTGTCTGCCTCTTTCCCTTTCTTTCCCTGTCTGTCTCTGTCTCTTTGTGTCTGTCTCTTACCCTGTCTATGTCTGCCTCTTTCCCTGTCTGTGTGTGCCTCTTTCCCTGGCTGCATTGTGACATGCCAACATTCCATATAAGGGCGTGGCAGCGCATTCTTCTGAAGTTCTGGCTGCACTGTGGCTCCCAGCTCCATTCGCCTTAATGGAGGCAGGTTTTTTGGCGAATAACTGTAAAGAGCGGGCTTAAAATTTCCCCTCAACACATAGCCTATGATGCTCTCAGGGTCCAGAAGTGTGAGTGTGCACCCCCCATCGTGCTCCATCCCCTAAGCTGCGCACCCCCCATCGTGCTCCATCCCCCATGCTGAAACCTAAGGACCATAAGCCCAAAAATGACTCTCCACGGTTGGTAACCACTTTTAATTGTCAGTGGTCAGATATATATCAGACCCTGAATAAAAATTGGAACATCTTGTTGTCTGATTCCAACCTAAAAAAGTTTATCTCTTCCAGACCACTCCTTACAGCAAGGAGATCAGCAAATCTGAGGGACCACCTTTGTAGGAGCCACTTCACACGACCTACCACCCGTATTGGGAGAGGAACCATTTTGAAGGGATCTTTCCCATGTGGACAGTGCTCTATTTGCCAATTCATGTCTCCTGTATCCAATTTTAGTAACCATCGCACCCAGAGGTCGTACCTATTACGACATTATGTGAACTGTAGGTCCCAGAACGTTGTTTACGCTCTCACCTGCCCTTGCCAACTCATTTACGTCGGACAGACTTCGCAGGAGCTGCGACATCGTATTCAAAAACACTTCTCGGACATTGCGTTGGCTTCTAAACATCTTAAACAGGGACGAACGATCTCTACAGTGGCACAGCACTATCTTAGACACCATGGGAGCAGAATTGGAAATACAACCGTGGTTGGCTTGGATAAAGTTTTGAGCAATATACGAGGTGGTAATCCCACTCCGGCACTCCTGAGAACTGAATCCTGGTGGATTTTCCAGCTTGATACAGTTATGCCCAATGGCATTAATGAGAATCTTTTATTTACTGGGTACTATAAAAAATAGACACTTTTATCCTGCATTTTGATTGGGCTCCCCTTACCTTCTCCTCTTTGTTCCACTATAAACATGAGAATTCCATATAAACTTTCTCTAGGATGCTTTACTGTGTCTGCAATTAACCCATTCTCTGCTCCATTTGTATACCTGTTTGTTTGCTTATTCCTGTTGCTTTGCACCTGTGCATTATATTGTATCTAAATGTGTATTGTCCTTGCAGAGAAAATATTAAGTCGTTCTTTTGTTTCAGCACACACTGGGGTGACCAGTTTCCTGTTTTACACTAAAAGGATTACATTACTATGGAACCAATAGATGTGCACATCTGCTGTTCAGGGTCTTATCTGTGGTATCCTTAGTGATACCAGACTCTGAATGACGCTGATAACTGCCTCTGTACTCCATAGGAGTTGAGGGGCGGGGCTTGACGTCACTCCGGTCACATGACCGGATCACATGGTGCTGCATTCCACTGTGGAACGCACGCCGACAGCCTGGTTCCTGTTTACAGGGAGATTACAGAGGATTCTGCCCTCCTCACCTGCTTGGTGAGTGGTTTATTCAACCCACCGGTTAGTAATTATTAATGGTCCTTTTGTATATATATATTTAGGCTCTGGTCACTCCTCAACTTACCCCTGATGAAGCCACATATGGTGGCGTAACGCGTGGGGCAGGCGCACCCACACCACCTCCCTCACTATTTACTTACCTGGTATTGTATTAGCTCTCTTTGATCTGTACCATATTTATGTGAATCCTACAATTGGTGACTATGTACTGCTGTATACTGTCCTTTGGTACTGCTTTTGTGAGCTAGTATGCTTTATATTAATTCATGAGGTTTTGGTTGGTGATGTGCCAATTTGCTCATGGGTAGATCATTCTTTTGATCTTTCCCATTTTTAAATGGTCTTAACAATATTTCTCTGTGTTATTAATAAACTTTTTCACACTTTTTGCATGCAACAAGGGACTCCTCTTGCTTGATTCCATTATCCTGGATTTTCCAGTATATGTTTGGTGTAGTTGTGCTCACTCTTTCCCATGTTTTGTGTTCCAGATTCTATTTATGGGTTGAAGCACACTTCCATTACCTATATATATTTAATGGTGGTGCCGTCCCTATTTTGTTCTATGATCCTTGTTCTATGGTTTTTCACCATCAGGGACTTGTGCACACTATCATAGTTTGATTTAACTGTCTGATTTGGATTACATGAGCCCTACTATGGCTTATGACTTGGAAGCAAGAGAGGTGTTTTGGAACAATCAGGTGGCAGCGGTGTTTGATTGTCAGGTTCCTGACACAGCAGACGGTGATTTTAAGGCTATATGTGATGAACTTTTGAATTTACATAAAAGATATATCCGTGTATGGTGGAACATCAAGAGCCTGGAACAGTATCTAAAATTGAAGATTATTCCCCGTGGACTGAGGGTTCAGATATTTCCCTCCTGGGAGGTGGATGAACACTTCAGAGGTCTTTGGGAAGGGGGTCTCATTCAGTGCTCTGGCATATTGCTTGAACTGTTGATAGGACATGATCGTAATTTGCTGGTACAGATCAAAGAAAGTATTAAGGCAACTGAGCTTAAAATTAATATCTTTGATAATAATACATTGGTACAACCATTTTTAGTCAAATTGAAGGAAAACATTGATAAGTATGAAAAGGACATTATTGCCGGCAAAAAGAGAAAATTTGCTCGCGACAAGAAAGACTTTGAGGATAACCATGCCTATAGGTGGAGCCATCAAGGAAATAGAAGATCTCGGTTCGCTGTGTCTAAACAGAGCCACTCAATTAATCCGGGCGAAGGCTCGTCTACTGATTTTTTATCTACAGACACAAGCGAAGCAGAAGGAGGGGGAGAAGAGGTGGCCGGAAGAGGAACCAACAACAAAAGAATACCACGGAATCGGACACCGAATGTATACATGCAGACTCGCTACAGGAACAAGAATCGGAGATAGTTGGTGAGAATACACTCCAAATAATCAACCTGTCTGATCATGTTTTATCCCCTGCAGAGGAGACTGTCCTGAAACGTGGTTTGTCCTTCTCACCAATACAGAAATTAGACAAATTTACCCTGATTAAGGATATTTATCTTTTCTGCAGAAGCCTCATGTTCAAATACTACCACCTCTACCCTTCGTCCTTACAATCTTTACCTGAAATGGAACAAAGAGCTTTTGAGGACCTGATTGATCTGTTACAGGAGATTGAGGATCCCTCAGGTAGGAAGCCGTTCACCATATACAGACCATCTCAAAAAACACCGGCTTTTGGGACTTGCCCAACTATTAACGTCTTTTTTAACACCATGGTACAGGATATACTTACACTTAAGATCAGGGGTGCTGCCCATGATAACCTTACCCAGGATGAGAGAGATGCTATTGTCACACTTAAGAACAACACAGCTTTTGTCATCAAAGAAGCTGACAAAGGCGGCAACATAGTCCTTTGGCCTACGGATCTTTACGTGGAGGAAGCCAAAAGACAGCTTCTTAACACATCTCTTTACACGGTATTACCCTCCGACCCCACCTCGGTGTTCCAGAAGAAATTGGATGCCTTGCTTGCTGACGCATTGTCGCGGAATGTTATAGGTAAGAGGGAGCGAGACTTTGTATATAATACTCATCCTGTAACGCCAACGTTTTATCTACTTCCGAAGGTGCACAAATGTATTCAAAATCCACCCGGAAGGCCAATTGTGGCAGGGATCGGTGGTCTAAGTGAACATGCCTGTGTCTACATAGACTTCTACTTACAACCTCTTGTGGCCAATTTAAAGTCCTATGTACGGGATACTATGCACTTGCTGGAAATTTTGGATAGTCTTGAATTACCTCCACAGACCTTACTTGTTTCCCTAGACGTCGAGGCCCTCTACACGAGCATAGGACATAAAGAAGGGTTACATGCCGTTTCCACCTTTCTCAAGGATGACCAGGATAATATCTCAGCTCACGGTACGTTTGTTTTGGATTTACTGGCCTTTATCCTCCGACACAATTACTTTGTCTTCGACCGGACCACCTACAGGCAGACGTCTGGGACCGCGATGGGGGCGCGCTGTGCGCCTTCTTTCGCTAACCTGTTTTTGGGTTGGTGGGAGGAGACGTGCGTGTATCCCTCGTCGTGGTGTCGTGACTATGTCTGTGGGTGGTTTCGATATATCGATGACATTTTGTTTTTGTGGACAGGACCTAGAGACCTTTGCCTGGAATTCATCTCGAATTTGAATAGTAATCAACTGAACATCAAGCTCACTTCGAAAATTACATCGGACAACATGGATTTTTTGGACCTGACATTGGCAATAAAAGGGAAAAAGATTGAAACTAATCTTTACCGTAAGTGCACATCCACTAATAGTCTTTTGCATTATAAGAGCTCACATCCTAAACATCTTAAAGTTGGTATACCGGTGGGCCAATTTTTTCGTTTAAGAAGAAATTGCAGTGCACAATCTGATTTTCTTGTACAGGCACAGGATCTGTCCAAACGATTCAGAACGAGAGGTTATCCACGGAAGATCATTCATCGAGCATACCAGAAAGCCATCAACACGGACCGCCATACTTTGCTGAAACCTAAGGACCATAAGCCCAAAAATGACTCTCCACGGTTGGTAACCACTTTTAATTGTCAGTGGTCAGATATATATCAGACCCTGAATAAAAATTGGAACATCTTGTTGTCTGATTCCAACCTAAAAAAGTTTATCTCTTCCAGACCACTCCTTACAGCAAGGAGATCAGCAAATCTGAGGGACCACCTTTGTAGGAGCCACTTCACACGACCTACCACCCGTATTGGGAGAGGAACCATTTTGAAGGGATCTTTCCCATGTGGACAGTGCTCTATTTGCCAATTCATGTCTCCTGTATCCAATTTTAGTAACCATCGCACCCAGAGGTCGTACCTATTACGACATTATGTGAACTGTAGGTCCCAGAACGTTGTTTACGCTCTCACCTGCCCTTGCCAACTCATTTACGTCGGACAGACTTCGCAGGAGCTGCGACATCGTATTCAAAAACACTTCTCGGACATTGCGTTGGCTTCTAAACATCTTAAACAGGGACGAACGATCTCTACAGTGGCACAGCACTATCTTAGACACCATGGGAGCAGAATTGGAAATACAACCGTGGTTGGCTTGGATAAAGTTTTGAGCAATATACGAGGTGGTAATCCCACTCCGGCACTCCTGAGAACTGAATCCTGGTGGATTTTCCAGCTTGATACAGTTATGCCCAATGGCATTAATGAGAATCTTTTATTTACTGGGTACTATAAAAAATAGACACTTTTATCCTGCATTTTGATTGGGCTCCCCTTACCTTCTCCTCTTTGTTCCACTATAAACATGAGAATTCCATATAAACTTTCTCTAGGATGCTTTACTGTGTCTGCAATTAACCCATTCTCTGCTCCATTTGTATACCTGTTTGTTTGCTTATTCCTGTTGCTTTGCACCTGTGCATTATATTGTATCTAAATGTGTATTGTCCTTGCAGAGAAAATATTAAGTCGTTCTTTTGTTTCAGCACACACTGGGGTGACCAGTTTCCTGTTTTACACTAAAAGGATTACATTACTATGGAACCAATAGATGTGCACATCTGCTGTTCAGGGTCTTATCTGTGGTATCCTTAGTGATACCAGACTCTGAATGACGCTGATAACTGCCTCTGTACTCCATAGGAGTTGAGGGGCGGGGCTTGACGTCACTCCGGTCACATGACCGGATCACATGGTGCTGCATTCCACTGTGGAACGCACGCCGACAGCCTGGTTCCTGTTTACAGGGAGATTACAGAGGATTCTGCCCTCCTCACCTGCTTGGTGAGTGGTTTATTCAACCCACCGGTTAGTAATTATTAATGGTCCTTTTGTATATATATATTTAGGCTCTGGTCACTCCTCAACTTACCCCTGATGAAGCCACATATGGTGGCGTAACGCGTGGGGCAGGCGCACCCACACCACCTCCCTCACTATTTACTTACCTGGTATTGTATTAGCTCTCTTTGATCTGTACCATATTTATGTGAATCCTACAATTGGTGACTATGTACTGCTGTATACTGTCCTTTGGTACTGCTTTTGTGAGCTAGTATGCTTTATATTAATTCATGAGGTTTTGGTTGGTGATGTGCCAATTTGCTCATGGGTAGATCATTCTTTTGATCTTTCCCATTTTTAAATGGTCTTAACAATATTTCTCTGTGTTATTAATAAACTTTTTCACACTTTTTGCATGCAACAAGGGACTCCTCTTGCTTGATTCCATTATCCTGGATTTTCCAGTATATGTTTGGTGTAGTTGTGCTCACTCTTTCCCATGTTTTGTGTTCCAGATTCTATTTATGGGTTGAAGCACACTTCCATTACCTATATATATTTAATGGTGGTGCCGTCCCTATTTTGTTCTATAAATAGAATGTATTAACGCCCAGGATAGTAACTGCCTCTCTGTTTCCCTTTCTTTCCCTGTCTGCCTCTTTCCCTGTCTGCCTCTTTCCCTTTCTTTCCCTGTCTGTCTCTGTCTCTTTGTGTCTGTCTCTTACCCTGTCTATGTCTGCCTCTTTCCCTGTCTGTGTGTGCCTCTTTCCCTGGCTGCATTGTGACATGCCAACATTCCATATAAGGGCGTGGCAGCGCATTCTTCTGAAGTTCTGGCTGCACTGTGGCTCCCAGCTCCATTCGCCTTAATGGAGGCAGGTTTTTTGGCGAATAACTGTAAAGAGCGGGCTTAAAATTTCCCCTCAACACATAGCCTATGATGCTCTCAGGGTCCAGAAGTGTGAGTGTGCACCCCCCATCGTGCTCCATCCCCTAAGCTGCGCACCCCCCATCGTGCTCCATCCCCCATGCTGCGCACCCCCCATCGTGCTCCATCCCCCATGCTGCGCACCCCCCATCGTGCTCCATCTCCCATGCTGCGCACTCCCCATCGTGCTCCATCCGCCATGCTGCGCACTCCCAAACGTGCTCCATCCGCCATGCTGCGCACTCCCAAACGTGCTCCATCTCCCATGCTGCGCACTCCCCATCGTGCTCCATCCGCCATGCTGCGCACTCCCAAACGTGCTCCATCCGCCATGCTGCGCACTCCCAAACGTGCTCCATCCGCCATGCTGCGCACTCCCAAACGTGCTCCATCCGCCATGCTGCGCACTCCAAAACGTGCTCCATCCGCCATGCTGCGCACTCCCAAACGTGCTCCATCCGCCATGCTGCGCACTCCCAAACGTGCTCCATCCGCCATGCTGCGCACTCCCAAACGTGCTCCATCCGCCATGCTGCGCACTCCCAAACGTGGTCCATCCGCCATGCTGCAGACTCCAAAACGTGGTCCATCCCCTATGCTGGCCGCAGCATCAGCCTCTCTGCCCGCAGCATCAGCCTCTCTGCCCGCAGCATCAGCCTCTCTGCCCGCAGCATCAGCCTCTCTGCCCGCAGCATCAGCCTTTTCTGTCCCCAGCATCAGCATCTCTCCTCCCAGCCTACCCCAGCCTCAGCCTCCCCACAACATCAGCCTCTCTTCTCTCAGCCTCCACCCTCCCAGCCTTCCCCAGGATCAGCCTCTCTCCTCCCAGCCTCCTCCAGCACGCCGTGCTCCTCTGCCGACACTCACAGATCTGATCGTATACACTCACACACACACCCACCCGATCGCATACACTCACACCCACCCACCCGATCGCATACACTCACACCCACCCGATCGCATACACTCACGCACACACACATTGACGATATTACACATACGCGCTCATACTCACAACATCCGGAGATACCACATGCTTCTGGCCATGTGATCCTCCGGCAGGTCCTGAAAGCTCACAGCACAGTATCGCGGCCGAGAAGCAAGCGATATCCCAGGATGTTGTGAGTGTGTGGATGTGACCTCAAGACCCACCTCTTCCAACAAGCCTACAACCTACAATAGCCCTCAGCCCAGTAGACCACTGCGCAACCAGCTCTGTCCTCACCTATTGTACCATCACCCATTCCCTGTAGACTGTGAGCCCTCGCGGGCAGGGTCCTCTCTCCTCCTATACCAGTCTGTCTTGTACTGTTAATGATTGTTGTACGTATACCCTCTTTCACTTGTAAAGCGCCATGGAATAAATGGCGCTATAATAATAAATAATAATAATAATAATAATAATGTGACGTGTGTGTGACGTGTGTGAGTGTGAGTGT
The DNA here is from genome assembly GCF_048569485.1 of Anomaloglossus baeobatrachus. NCBI lineage: Eukaryota > Metazoa > Chordata > Amphibia > Anura > Aromobatidae > Anomaloglossus > Anomaloglossus baeobatrachus. The sequence goes on along the minus strand of NW_027444522.1, from coordinate 23,140 downwards.
GAGTGTGAGTGAGAGAGAGAGAGTGTGTGTGTGTGTGTGTACTCACCTGTGGCTCCGTGTCAGTTGGGGGAATGCGTGCGGGGCCAGAGCGAGCGTGCATTGCGTGAGGGGGGCGGGGCCTGCAGAGAGCCGGGGCGAGAGGCCAATCCGTGTGGGGGGGGCGGGGCCATGGCGAACCCAGCGGCCAATCAGCTTTGTGTCACCGTAAGGACATGTCACCGTGACACAATTTTGGAGCATGACAGACAGACAGACAGACAGACAGACAGAATAAGGCAATTATATATATAGATATACACATACATACATACACATACATACATACATATATATATATACACACATACATACATATATATATATATACTAGAAGGTGGCCCGATTCTACGCATCGGGTATTCTAGAATTTACGTATTGTGTAGTTCATGTATGATTTTTGTTAAATATATATATATATATATATATATATATAGATGTTGTTGTGTGTAGTTACCAAGTGTTTGTGTAGGGCGCTGTACATGTTCTGGGTGTTGTCTGGGTGTGGCGGGGGGTGAGAGCGGTGTTGTTTGTGTGTTGCATTGTGTGTGATGCGTGTGTTGCGTTGTTTGTGGAGCGCTGTGTGTCTGTAGCATTGTGTGTG
>NW_027444522.1:17500-20000 GCF_048569485.1 Anomaloglossus baeobatrachus | reverse complement strand
TATACACATACATACATACATATATATATATATATATACACATACATATATATTTGAGATCTTTGAGATCTTACAAGAAGAAGCCACCCATTATCAGGTCCTGGGCAAAGTTCTCATCTTTGGAGACCTCAATGCAAGAACAGGGAGAGAAAAAGACTTTCTGACCACAGACGGAAACATCTACATATTTGGGGCAGAGAATGACAGTCACGACTCAGAACACTCAGAGAGAAACAGCTATGACAGTACAGTCAACAAAAGTGGCAAAAAGCTCCTGAACTTATGTAAAAGTTTAGGTCTTCATATTCTTAATGGACGTACAAAGGGAGACTCACTGGGAAGATATACACTAGACTCCCATGTAGGAAGGAGTGTAGTAGACTACGCCATTACAGATATGGACCCGGCAAATATTAGCGCCTTCATAGTCACCCCACAAACGCACCTGTCAGACCACAGCCAACTTCTCCTGTACATAAAATCTACAGAGAAACCATCCACACAAAAGCCACAGCAGAGCAGCCTCTACAACCGACCTCCATCCTATAAATGGTCCAAGACGTCAGAAATAAAATATAAAGAGGCTCCCAACAGACCGGAATTACAAGAGATGCTCCACAACTTCTACAGCTACAAGTACAAGTCAAACCCAGAAGGAGTGAATCAAGCTGCAAAAGACCTCAACAAAATATTCCACACCATGGCCAAATTGTCCGACCTCAAACAAGTCAACTACAAGAGGCCAAAAGAAAAGCAGATCAATGGTTGGTTTGACAAAGAGTGTAAAGCCGTTCGAAAGACCCTGAGAACAGCCTCAAACAATAAACACAGAGACCCCAACAACCCAGACCTGAGGGAAGCCTATGACACCATACAAAAGCAGTACAAAACCATCCTCAGGAGGAAGAAGCAGAGCTACATCTCTACCAAACTTAGCCAACTCCAAGACGCCCTCCAAGACAACTCCTTCTGGGAAATATGGAGCCACATGGACACAAAGAGCAAGAAAAAGACTGATACCCATATCCAAAATGGCAACATCTGGCTCCAGTACTTCAGAGACCTCTACAAAGACATCCCAAAAGAAGGACTAAGCCAAGAGCAGGAAAACATAACATCAAAACTAAAGGCAATGGAAGAGAAAATCAAAAACTTCCAAAACCCACTGGACACACCAATTACATTACAGGAAGTTGCAGAGAAAATCACTTCCATAAAGTGTAAAAAATCTAGTGATCTGGATGGAATCCCCCCAGAGATGTTGAAGTACAGCCCACCAGAAATTCAAGCTGCAATGGTTAAACTGTTCAACATTGTGCTGAGTGCTGGCTACTTCCCTCGTACCTGGAACCAAGGACTCATTACACCGATCCACAAGAGTGGGGACAGGTATGACCCTGCCAACTACAGAGGCATATGTGTCAGCAGTAACTTGGGAAAACTGTTCAACAGCATCCTAAACAAAAGGATCATCAGTTTCCTTACCGAGCACAATGTCCTGAGCAAAAGCCAAGCAGGGTTCGTGCCAAACCACCGCACCACGGACCACATCTACACCCTGCACAGTCTCATTCAGAGCCACGTCCACAATACAAAGCATGGGAAGATATACGCCTGCTTTGTAGACTTTAAAAAGGCCTTTGACTCAGTGTGGCACCCGGGCTTGTTCTTAAAAATGCTGGAAAGCGGAATAGGAGGAAAAACCTACGATGTCATCAAAAGCTCCTACACCGAGAACCTCTGCAGCGTGAGTGTGAACGGTAGAAGAACGGCTTATTTCCAGCAGAGCCGAGGAGTCAGACAGGGCTGCAGCCTAAGTCCAACGCTCTTCAATATTTACATCAATGAGCTGGCTGCTGCTCTGGAATCTTCACCTGCTCCAGGTCTCACACTCCATGACGCCCAGGTGAAATTCTTGCTCTATGCAGATGACCTACTGCTGGTGTCACCAACCGAGAAAGGTCTCCAAGACAACCTACAAATTTTGGAGAAATTCAGCTCCACATGGGCACTACCGATCAATCTAAAGAAAACCAACATCATGGTGTTCCAGAAGAGAAAAAGAAGATTTGACCAGCATCCTTCATTTGTCGTAAACGGCTGCACTCTAACAGGAACAGACAAATACACCTACTTGGGCCTGGAAATTCACCAGTCAGGGAGCTTTAAACAAGCCATAGAGACCCTGAAAAACAAGGCCTGCAAAACCTTTTATGCCATCCGAAGGAAATTGTATCATCTGAAGCCACCAGTGAGGGTCTGGCTAAAAATCTTCGATTCCATCATTGCCCCAATCCTCCTGTATGGCAGCGAAGTCTGGGGCCCTCACACTTACCCAGATTGGTCAAGGTGGGATTCCAGCCCAACAGAAATATTCCACCTGGAATTCTGTAAGCACCTTCTCCAGGTCCATCGAAGCACCTCCAACAGCGCCTGTCGAGCTGAGCTGGGCAGATTCCCTCTACACCTAGCAGCTCTGAAGAGGTCACTATCATTTCAG
>NW_027444522.1:0-12500 GCF_048569485.1 Anomaloglossus baeobatrachus | reverse complement strand
ATCCAATAAATTCACGGGTTGAATGCATGGATAGATTTCAGGATTTAATAGAACAGGATTTAAAAAAGCTGCATGACAGTGTTCACACTCTACCTGCCAGGCACAATTTGTCTTTTAAATTAAGAAAAGCACTGCAGGATCTTGAAACAATGACTGATATTGTAATTAGAATGTCAGATAAGGGTGGGGTTGTTGTAGTAATGGATTCACTGGCTTATTGCACCCAGGTTGAATCCATGCTCAACGACCCCACTGTATACAAAAAATTGGATTTTGATCCTACTGAGAAATTTTCTGCATTGATTGTCCGATTGATTGATGAAGGTGTACATTTGAATTATATTACTGAGAAACAAAGGGATTATCTCATTGTACAACATCCTGTTACCCCGACTCTGCACGCTTTACCCAAAACACACAAGGGAATATCACCTCCCCCAATGAGGCCAATAGTCTCAGGTATCGGCTCTTCGAATGAACACATGAGTGAATGCAGTATTGAATCCAGCCAGCCTTTAACCCATAGAACTCCAGGGTACATCAAAGATAGTATTGACATTCTTGATCAGTTCTCCAATAAAATTTGGCAAACAGGCTTCAGTTGGCTTAGTTGCGATGTTATATCATTGTACACTACTATTCCTTTATCTGTAGCTATACAAGCTTTGATTTTTCATTTGAATAAATATAGCTCCTATTCTTCAGCGTTTCAAAATTATATCGTACAAGTTGCGCAATTTTTGATGCAGCATAATTTTTTCGTGTTCAATAAACAGTTTTATTTACAGTACCACGGAGTTTCTATGGGTGCTAAATTTTCGCCTTCAATTGCGAATTTGATTATGGCTCATTGGGAGGAAAAATACTTATATGATATTAATAACCCTTACTGTAAATTCATCCACTGGTACGGTAGATTTATTGATGACCAGTTATTCATTTGGAATGGTCCCATCTTATTAATTCTGGAGTTCATGAATTATTTAAACAATAATCAATTCAATCTAAAATTCACCCATTTTTGTGACAATAATAAAATTAATTTTTTGGATTTGACTTTCACAGGCATGCCTAACCAGATTATATCCACTTGTATTTATCGTAAACCACTGGCTGGAAATACAATTTTACATGCTATGAGTAGTCATCCTAATCATACAATCAAAGCTGTACCAGTGGGTGAATTTACCAGGGTTTTGCGTAATTGCAGTGAGCATTCTGTATATAACAATGAAGTCAGATCAGCTGAATCCAGATTAAGTGCAAGGGGTTATCCATCCTGGACACTTCAGAGAGCACGCAAGATAGTAGAAAATAAAAAACGTGATCATTTGATAGATTTTTCAAATAAAAACTCTGAATGTAAAAACAATAAGAATAATATGAAATTGCATAACAAAATAGTGCTATCTTTACAATACAGCACACAATTTAATCACATCAAAAATATTATTAAACGTTATTTACCCGTTTTAAATGAAGACCCTGTTCTTGCAACCATACTGTAATCTGGTTGCAATGTGGTTGCTAAAAAAGCACCTTCACTGGGCAACATTCTTTCACCTAGTTTTTTTGTAAAAAATAAACCTGTTTCCACCTGGCTTGAACACAAGGGATTTTTTAGGTGCGGCACCTCACGCTGCCGCACATGTGAATTTGCCTTACCTTGTAGCTCATTTTCAAATACTGGTGAGACTGCCACATATTCCATTTCGAGGTACATTAATTGTAATACCACCAATGTGGTTTATTGCATTAAGTGCACCAGCTGCAACCTACTTTATATTGGTTGTACAGTGAGAAAACTCAAGGTGCGTTTTAATGAACATATCCGGGATATTTATAATTCTAAGGGCCCCGTTATTCCAGCCAGAAATCTCTCATCGGCATCCAGACATTTTATTTCACATCACAATTGCAATACTGACTCCCTGCGTGTTTTTGGCTTAGAAAAAGTTAAAATCTCTCCTCGTGGTGGTGATATCCAACATCAGGTTCTCACACGTGAGGCTTTTTGGATATTTCATTTGGGAACTAGAATACCCAATGGTCTTAATCTGAGACGAGATGTCATGTTTCATTATTAAATCTTGGTAGATAATGTTCGCATGTACATTTCGGATGATAGAGTTTTTTTATGTGGAATTTTAATATCAAAAATCTTTTCTGTATATACGAAAAAATAAAAAAATCTGTTCACTTATTGTTGAATTTTTGTATTGTTGCTTTGTATGTTATCTACCCCATGCTGGCACATGTGCTTTCTGATTAAACACACTCCTCCCATTGGTAGGAGTGAGTTTAAATGCTTGTGAGCAAGACATGTTCACTCAGGCTTGACAAAGAACGCAGGCAGCGTTCGAAACGCGTAGCCTTACGCCGCATATGGGCTCCCTATTTTTGTCATCACATTAATTTTTACGTCCTTTAATAAAATTTTGCATCAGTTTTACTACTACTCCGGAAGCTGGATTTTTCTTTCTTCTATTGGACCCTTGCACTGCCAGAGTGTTATCCTTGCATGCCGGACTTTGCCCCAGTTGAGCTGGATCACCTTTTTTCCTTCTCATTAAAATACAGTGGTCCAAGCAGTTCAAAACAGCATTAATGCAGGAAAGTAGTGCAGATAGGACTACGCGTTTCAGTGGTAAAATCCGCCTTCTTCACGGTCCAGAAGAGATTCAGAAGAGAAGGCGGATTTTACCGCTGAAACGCGTAGTCCTATCTGCACTACTTTCCTGCATTAATGCTGTTTTGAACTGCTTGGACCACTGTATTTTAATGGATCTATGAATAAAAAGTAAGAAATAAATGTTTAACAGCATCCTGGATTGCTCACGTTATTGCTGGACTTTGCTCTGTTGTTGTTCACATTTGTATGGATGACTCCTACATCCTGACCCGGGCACAACGAAGTTAACCAGGTCAGCTGAGGCTCCAGGTGGTTCACAGGAGTGAGCTGGTCTACATTGCTGGACTTATATATATATATAAAAAAGAAAAAAAAAAAAAAGAAACACTTGTGAGGCTCATGTGTTGCCCATGGCAATTGCTTGTTAGTTGGTTGCTATGGGTAACCACAATTTTTAAATTAGTATTTTTTTTACACATAAAATGGCCACCAGCAACATCAGGATGGCATCAGAGAGAACAGCGGCCATCAGATCCTTAGCAGCCAATCAGAAATCATGTTTCATGTTTTCTATCCAGGATTAAAAATGAAAGCCAAGCTCTGATTGGTTCCCAACGCCGTGTGTTGTTGGAGATACCTGTCACCGTGTAGGGGTAGTAGATCCAGGCTTTTTCCACACGTAGAACATTCAAGGAACCACGCTGGGTATCCTTCTGCAAAAAAAAAGAGGTGAAAATTAATACTGACCCATAATATGCTCCATAAAGTCCCCCACCGCTTCTTAATGCCACTTGTAAAATAACACTGCTCCTCCCCCACCTGCAGCCCCTCATATAAAAGTACATCTTCGGCTCCTCTGGAGCGCTTACCTGTGCCTGCGCGTCCTCCTCTTCATTCCTGCAGCTGCGGCCCCGGTGATGATTATGTCGGTGCAGGACTGAGGCGCGCTCCTATGCAGCCCTGGCGATTACGGTACGTCGCGGGGCTGAGCAGAGCTGCTCTCCCTCCTGTCACCGGCCGCACTGTACAAATATATTGCGCGCCTGAAAGACACGCATACATCTGAATACCGGCGCGGTCGGTGCAGTCCTGGGGACTCCCACAGTGAACCGCTAGGACCTTTGGTGAGTCACATGACACATGTGATGTCACTAAAGGACCTGCAACTGCGAAAACTTCAGTGATCGTACACAACTTGTACGATCACTGAAGTTTACGATTGAAAGGCTGGGTGCCAGGGCCCACTCAGGCCTGTGCATGGGCGTACCCAGGATCAAAACTAGGGGGGGGGGCAAGCCATGGTCGTTCAGGTTGTAAAATATTAGAACGGAAAAGGTGAAATGAAACGAAAATTTTGAGAATAAAATGTAATTTTAGCTTATAGCGCCCCTCTCCACACACACACACACACACACACACACACACACAATACATCCCCCATTACCCACTACATACACACACACAAATACCATGCACCCCCCATTACCATCTCCCCACGCACACAATACAATGCACCCCCCCATCACCCCCTACACACACAATACAATCCTGATCACCCCCCCCCCACACACACACACACACTACAATGCACCCCCATTACCCTCACACACACACACGCAAAACACGCTCCATTACCCCCCCACACACACACACACACACACACACACACAATACATCCCCCCCATCACCCGCTACACATACAAATACAATGCACCCCCCATCACCCCCTACACAACCACCCACAATACAATGCACCCCCACTACTCCTCACACACACACACACACAATGCACCGTCCATCAGCCCCTACACACACACACACAATGCACCCCGCATCACCCCATACACACACACACACAATGCATCCCCCATCACACCCCCCACACACACGCACAATACAATGCATCCCCCATCACACCCCACACACACACACAATGCACTCCCCCATCACCCCCTACACACACACACACACACACAATGCACCCCTCCATCACCCCCTACACACACACACACACACACACACACACAAAAATACAATGCATCACCCCCTACACACACAAATACAATGCATCCCCCATCACCCCCTACACACACAAACACACACACACACACAAATACCATGCACCCCCCATCACCCCCTCCAAACACACACACACACACACACACACACACACACACAATACAATGCACCCCCATCACCCCCTCCAAACACACACACACAATACAATGCACCCCCATCACCCCCTATACACACACAATGCACCCCCCATCACCCCCTACACACACACACACACACTACAATGCACCCCCATCACCTCCTATACACACACACACACACCACACACTACAATGCACCCCCCATCACCCCCTATACACACACACACAATGCACCCCCCATCACCCCCTACACACACACACAATACAATGCACCCCCATCACCTCCTACACACACACACTACAATGCACCCCCATTACCCCCCCACACACAGTACATCCCCCCATCACCCGCTACACACACACACAAATACAATGCACCCCCATCACCCCTACACACACACCCACAATACAATGCACCCCCACTACTCCCCACACACACACACAAATGCACCCCCATTACTCCCCACACACACACACAATGCACCGTCCATCAGCCCATACACACACAATGCACCCCCCATCACCCCCTCCAAACACACACAATACAATGCACCCCCCATCACCCCCTACACACACACACACACACAAATACAATGCATCACCCCCTACACACACACACACAAATACAATGCATCCCCCATCACCCCCTACACAAACACACACACACACAAATACCATGCACCTCTCATCACCCCCTCCAAACACACACAATACAATGCACCCCCCATCACCCCCTCCAAACACACACACACACACACTACAATGCACCCCTATTACCCTCACACACACACACACACACAATACACGCTCCATTATCCCCCCACACACAGTACATCCCCCCATCACCCCCTACACACACAAATACAATGCACCCCCCATCACCCCTACACACACACCCACAATACAATGCACCCCCACTACTCCCCACACACACACAAATGCACCCCCATTACTCCCCACACACACACACACACAAACACACACACAATGCACTGTCCATCAGCCCGTACACACACAATGCACCCCCCATCACCCCCTCCAAACACACAGAATACAATGCACCCCCCATCACCCCCTACACACACACACTACAATGCACCCCCCATCACCCCCTACACACACACACACTACAATGCACCCCCCATCACCCCCTACACACACACACACACACACACACACACACACACACACTACAATGCACCCCCATTACCCTCACACACACACACACACACACACACACACACACACAATACACGCTCCATTACCCCCCCACACACAGTACATCCCCCCCATCACCCGCTACACACACCCACAATACAATGCACCCCCACTACTCCCCCCACACACACACACACACACACACAATACAATATATCCCCCATCACCCACTACACACAATACAATATATCACCCCCTACACACACACACACACACACACACACACAATACAATGCATCACCCCCTACACACACACACACACACACACACAATACAATGCATCACCCCCTACACACACACACACACACACACACAATACAATGCATCACCCCCTACACACACACACACAATACATCCCCCCATTACCCACTACATACACACACAATACCATGCACCCCCCATTACCATCTCCCCACGCACACAATACAATGCACCCCCCATCACCCCCTCCAAACACACACACAAATACAATGCACCCCCCCATCACCCCCTACACACACACACAATGCACCCCATCACGCCATACACACACAATGCACCCCTCCATCACCCCTACACACACTACAATGTACCCCCCATCACTCCCCACACACACACAATACAGAGCACCCTCCATTACCCCTCCCCCACATACAATACAATGCACCCTCCATTACCCCCTCCCCAGACATAATACATTGCACCCCTCATCACCCCCTGCAGACACAAATTACACTGCCCTATCACTACACACACCTACCTGCCTCCCCCCTCCCTCGGAATACAGCACTCCCCCTCTGCCTGTCACAAAACTGTGTCTCCTTCACAAATGTTCCCCGTTATGTGTCCTCAGACCCTCCCCACACATCCCCATTAATTACACCTGTCTCTTCGGCTCCTCCATGGAGCGCTTACCGCTGCCTGATGAATCCAGTGTGGCGCCCGCAGCACTGTGATGACGTCAGCAATGTGCTGATCTCATCACGTCCTCTCACACATATCCATAGGGGCCCAGGGAAGGGGGTTAGGGAGGCGGTGCCTAAGGGGCGTGGCCATCAATAGCAGGGTCCCACCGGGGGTTATCCCGACCTCCTGGTGGGCCAGTCCGCCCCTGTACGTGAGGATGGGGCCCACAAAAACCTGTAGACGGCCCTGCCTGCATCCCTATATGTCACACAGCCTGTACCCAAACTTACCCCTCTCTCAAACACCCTGCACCCCATTTTGTCACAATCTGTACCCCTCATATGCACTCACCCTGCAACCCCATTTTCCCTCATTACCGGTCACGCGTTCCCATCTCCTTCAGGAATCAGGATCTTCTGGCTTTCTGAGCGGCTCCTCCCACTCGGTCACATGGGCATGACATCATCGCAGGTCCTATCTACACCACTAGGATGTATTTTCGTCATCTGGACAAGTTTCTGCTCTGCCTCTGCAGCACTCAGGCTATGTGCGCACGTGTGCGTATTGCATGCATTTATGCTGCGTCTATAGCACTGCAGTGTATATGCATGTGTCCTGCGTCCCCTGCACAATCTATGAAGAGTGTGCATAATCCGTGCGCACCATGCTTTTTTGAACGCAGCGATTTGAGTGTCAAAAATTTGACAAAATCTCTGCATTTAAAAATGTAGCATGTCACTTCTTTCGTGCGCTTTGGATGCTGCTCCCACTCTGTCTATGGGAGAGGCGGCATCCCGAGCGCGTGAAATCGCCATCTATTCTGCAGACACACTACATCCATTATGCAGTGTCTGCAGCGATTTGAAGAGCACATGAGCTGCCAAATCACTGCAGAATTTTCTACAGTGACACGACGCAAGGTGCGCACATAGGTGGAAGCGCCTAGTGGACCTCCTCTGAGCACAGGGCAACTGCCCCCTCTGCCACCTCCCGGTAGCTACACTACTGCCGGTCATTAATAGTCCTGGTCTTCCCATATGGACCAACATGGAAAAGGAGTAATAGATTGCAGTCACCTGTCCTACAGTCTCTTCCCCCCAGTAATGGCTGATAACAGGGAGTAACAGATTGCAGTCACCTGTCCTACAGTCTCTTCCCCCCAGTAATGGTTGATAACAGGGAGTAATAGATTGAAGTCACCTGTTCTATAGTCGTCTCCTCCTCCATGGCTGATAACAGAAAGCAATAGACTGAAGTCCCCTGTTCTACAGTCTCCCCCTCCAGTAATGGCTGATAACAGGGAGTAATAGAATGCAGTTGAGTGCCTACAGTCTTTTTCCCCCAGTAATGGTTTATAACAGGGAGAAAGGCAGGTTTCACATTTGCGTTGTTTCGACGCAAACGGACTCCGTCACTAATGTATTACAGTTCATTTATTTACAGTTGAAGAGCGACAGCATGCCTCATGCACTACCCGCATGCGTCCACATGGTGTCGCGCTTACACTGTAAATAAATGAACTGTAAGGATGCTTTCACACTACGTCTTTTTAAGGCTGCTTTCACACTACGTCTTTTTAACATGCGTCCTGAACGTTTTTTTGCTGCAAAAGCGGATCCTGCTTTTACATCAAAAAACGCATGCAAACGCATGTGTTACTTTGCAGGATCCTGTCACTGGATGTTTAGGGGCGGGCATTGGAGTCATGTGATCGGGAGTGATGGGAACTAAACGTGCCAGACTGGAAGCCGGCTTCTTACAACTGTGGAGGTTCGTAACCAAGGTAAACATCGGGTATACTTGCTTGGATACCCGATATTTACTTTGGTTACGAGCGTCTGCAGCTGCTAGGAGCCGGGCTCCCTGCACACGTAACCAACGTAAACATCGGGTAACTAAGATAAGTGGTTACCCGATATTTACCTTGGTTACGAGTGTCCGCAGCTCTCAGGTGGAGGAGAGGGAGGGGGAGAGACAGAGAGGTAGGAGAGAGAGGGACTGATCACGAGAGACTGGTTCTGGGCATGCTCAGTAGAGCAAGCAGGATCCTGTCTATCAGCATGCCAGCGTTCACATGCGTTTGCGTGCTGTTTAGTCAGGATCCAGCGATTTGCAGTATTTGGACGCAGCTCAAAAACGCTACATGTAGCGTTTTTGAAAGATGTTAAAAAACTGCAAGTCGCTGGATCCTCACTATAACGCACGCAAACGCAGGTGAACGCATGTTAACGCGAGTCCATTGCAAATGCATTGAAATGAAAACGCATTTGCACTGGATCCGTTTTGCGTTAAAAAAACGTTCAGGACGCATGTTAGGCTGCTTTCACACTACGTCTTTTTAACATGCGTCCTGAACGTTTTTTTAACGCAAAAACGGATCCAGTGCAAATGCGTTTTCATTTCAATGCATTTGCAATGGACTCGCGTTAACATGCGTTCACCTGCGTTTGCGTGCGTTATAGTGAGGATCCAGCGACTTGCAGTTTTTTAACATCTTTCAAAAACGCTACATGTAGCGTTTTTGAGCTGCGTCCAAATACTGCAAATCGCTGGATCCTGACTAAATAGCACGCAAACGCATGTGAACGCTGGCATGCTGATAGACAGGATCCTGCTTGCTCTACTGAGCATGCCCAGAACCAGTCTCTCGTGATCAGTCCCTCTCTCTCCTACCTCTCTGTCTCTCCCCCTCCCTCTCCTCCACCTGAGAGCTGCGGACACTCGTAACCAAGGTAAATATCGGGTAACCACTTATCTTAGTTACCCGATGTTTATGTTGGTTACGTGTGCAGGGAGCCCGGCTCCTAGCAGCTGCAGACGCTCGTAACCAAAGTAAATATCGGGTATCCAAGCAAGTATACCCGATGTTTACCTTGGTTACGAGCCTCCACAGTTGTAAGAAGCCGGCTTCCAGTCTATCACGTTTAGTTCCCATCACTCCCGATCACATGACTCCAATGCCCGCCCCTAAACATCCAGTGACAGGATCCTGCAAAGTAACACATGCGTTTGCATGCGTTTTTTGCTGTAAAAGCAGGATCTGCTTTTGCAGCAAAAAAACGTTCAGGACGCATGTTAAAAAGACGTAGTGTGAAAGCAGCCTTAAAAAGACGTAGTGTGAAAGCAGCCTAATACATTAGTGACGGAGTCCGTTTGCGTCGAAACAACGCAGATGTAAAACCGGCCTAATAGATTGGTCACCTGTCCTACAATCTCCTCCTCCATGGCTGATAACAGGGAGTAATAGATTGCAGTCGAGTGTCCTACAGTCTCTTCCCTCCAGTAATGGTTGATAACAGAGAGTAATAGATTGCAGTCACCTGTCCTACAGTCGTCTTCCCCCAGAAATGGCTGATAACAGTGAGTAATAGATTGCAGTCGAGTGTCCTACAGTCTCTTCCCCCCAGTAATGGCTGACAACAGGGAGTAATAGATTGCAGTCGAGTGTCCTACAGTCTCTTCCCCCCAGTAATGGTTGATAACAGGGAGTAATAGATTGAAGTGACCTGTCCTACAGTCTCCTTCCCCCCGAAATGGCTGATCACAGGGAGTAATAGATTGCAGTCGAGTGTCCTACAGTCTCTTCCCCCCAGTAATGGCTGATAACAGGGAGTAATAGATTGCAGTCGAGTGTCCTACAGTCTATTCCCCCCAGTAATGGCTGATAGCAGGGAGTAATTGATTGCAGTCACCTGTCCTACAGTCTCCTTCCCCCAGAAAAGGCTGATAACAGGGAGTAATAGATTGAAATCACCTGTGCTACAGTCTACTCCTCCACAGAGTTCCGGAATATCCCTGACGTCAGATAAAATCATGTGACTGCTGAAGCACGCGACACCTGACCGAGTAGATAGCACTGCGCATGCGCGACTAATTAAAGGGCCAGCTGGGACCGATTATGTAGTGGGGGTATAAAAGATCTGAAGGACACGGCGTTTTGACACTCCTTGAGGAAGACCATGTGAAACAGTGGCAAAAGAGACACAGCAGTGCCACATATTACAGGAGAATATGGGTGAGTGCAATAAATAACTACTTGTGTTTATGCTGCTGGGTGGTGAGATATATCTGATTTACTGTTTATGCATTCAGAGCCCAATAGAGATATTACTCCCTCTGGACTTTTAGGTACTTAGCACTTTATTTTGCTTGTAGTCCTGCACCATGCACTTTTTTGTAATGTATTGATGTGTTTAGATATTTATGTGCAATAAAGTTTATATGAAGCCTTTCAATATAGGTGATGATCTATATGTTGCCATTTTTCTATAAGGTAAAATTCTGTGGAGGAGCTTTTCAGTTATACTGACCCATGATCTCAATTGAGGAGGCTGGGAAAGTCTTAGGCTACATGTGGACGCTGCGTTATTTGCTGTGGTTTTTTTGGTGCAGTTTTGTTGTCAGAACTTTCTGACTTCCCAGCAAAGTCTATGAGAAGTCAGATTTGCTATGTGCACATTGCAGTTTTTGTCAGGGGCTGCCACCGGTTGGGGTTTTTGTGGGCCCTGGGCTGCCACCGGTCGGGGTTTTTGTGGGCCCACAGGTTTTTGTGGGCCCCATCCTCACGTAGACACGCACATACAGGCATAGGCTGGAGTCACACTTGCGTGTATCGGATCGCACTGCCCGGACCGGCCGCGGCTCTCCTGAGAGGAGCGGGTCAGCATCATAGAAATACATACAGCAGAGCCGCTCCTGACAGAAGAGAAGCCAGCCGGTCTGGGCAGTGTGATCCGATACTCGCATGAGTCACATACAAGTGTGACTCCAGCCTATGCCTGTATGTGTACGTATCTGTATGTGCGTGTCTACGTGAGGATGGGGTCCACAAAAACCTGCAGACAGCCCTGCCTGCATCCCTATATGTCACACAGCCTGTACCCAAACTTGACCCTCTCTCAAACACCCTGCACCCCATTTTGTCACAATCTGTACCCCTCATATGCACTCACCCTGCAACCCCATTTTCCCTCATTACCGGTCACACGTTCCCATCTCCTTCAGGAATCAGGATCTTCTAGCTTTCTGAGCGGCTCCTTCCACTCGGTCACATGGGCATGACATCATCGCAGGTCCTATCTACACCACTAAAAGGTATTTTCGTCATCTGGACAAGTTTTGGGAAAGTCTAAGGGCGGCTTTGCACACTACGACATCGCAGGTGCGATGTCGGTGGGGTCAAACTGAAAGTGACGCACATCCGGCATTGCATGCGACATCGTAGTGTGGAAAGCCTAGATGATACGATTACGACGATTTTGCGCTCGTAAATCGTATCATCGGTGCAGCGTCGGCGTAATCCATAATTACGCTGACGCGACGGTCCGATGTTGTTCCTCGCTCTTGCGGCAGCACACATCGCTGTGTGTGAAATCGCAGGAGCGAGGAACATCTCCTACCGGCGTCACCGCGGCTTCCGTAGGATATGCGGAAGGAAGGAGGTGGGCAGGATGTTTACATCCTGCTCATCTCCGCCCCTCCGCCGCTATGCTGCCTGGCGTGTGACGTCGCTATGACGCCGCACGACCCGCCCCCTTAGGAAGGAGGCGGGTCGCCGGCCAGAGCGACGGTCGCAGGGCAGGTGAGTGCATGTAAAGCTGGCGTAGCGA
>NW_027444521.1:0-21683 GCF_048569485.1 Anomaloglossus baeobatrachus | reverse complement strand
CTACCTCACCGCGGAGGTTGGCACCCTAGACCTGAACGCTGTGGCGCCCCCGCTCCACGAAGACTCACCCTACTTGCCCTTCGCTGGTCTAATGTGCAGCTGATCTGGGAAAGGGGGAGGTGAGGGAAGGTTTCAATTAAGGGAGACACTCAAAAATGATCTCACACATACATACCAATGAAACAGTAAAGGTTCAATAATTTATAATGTTTAGGACGGACCATATCAACAGAGTTGTTACTCTCCAAAAAACAGGCACATAACTAATCATTAAGTGCTCAATAATTCCACTTATATATATCTGCAAATGCCCAAGGGAAATCTTATTAAACAGATAAATACACAGAAGTGCATAAATGCCTTATCTATGTCTCTTGAAGTACGTGAAAATATTTTATGAATACCTTCTGAATATAGAGAGAATGGAGACAATGGTAATTTTTCTTGGCGTTAAACCAGAACAAACGTTAACCTAAGTAGAGTCTCCTAGAGACTCAATAGTCCCATACCAGTCCTCCCTAAAAATATTGGGAGACGTCAAACAATATTCTCCGAAAATAAAGCGGGTCCGTGCCTGCGTGCTGCCGGCCAAAAACTGACATGTCGTTCGTGTAGAAAAGCGCACACACGTACTTATCACACGGACACACGTTCTGTGTGATTTTACGTGTGTGTGCCATGTACCATTGAATAACATGGGTCTCCGTGTGTACGTGTCTCCGGTACGTGCAAATACGTACCGCACACGTACAAAGTAAACGGATGTGTGTTGCGGGTCTAAGTGCCATTTCTGAATTACTTTTCGAACTGAGGAAAGGGCAACTTGAAAACGCTTTGCTTTTTTCTTCTAGCTTTCTTCTGCTTTGTGGGCCTTCACCATTTTGATTTTCAGAGTGCTAGGCAGCTGCTTTGAAAAACCCATGGCTGTTATTTTATTTGCACAAGGTTAGAGGAAGCTGGGTTTTTATAAAGCTGTGAAATTTGCATCACCTGCCCTTTCCTAACTATGATAATGAACAAGCCACAAACCTAACAGGCTAATTAAGGTCTGAAATGATAGTCAAATTTATCTGAGCACACAAATCTCCAAGGATGTTCAAACTTTTGCATTGGCCCATTTTCATTTTTGTAGTTTTTAAAATGTTAAAGATGAAAATATTTTTTTTGTTCTTACCTAAAATATGAAGGAAATGTGTCATCTTTAACTTTATGCCTTTTAGAGATCATTTCATTTTCAACTTGATTAACTGTTCACAATAACAGTAATTTTGACCAGTGGTGCCCAAACTTCTGCATAGCGCTGTATTATTTTCCTGAAATTCTGTGCCCTTTTTTCTCCACACATACCTTTGATCATTGTGGCCAAAGAGTTCTGTTTTATCCTCATTGATCTACAGGACTTGTTTCCAAAATACATCAGGCTTGTTTAGATTTTCTTTTGCATTTTTTTAACCTTGAATTTTATGGTGAGGATGCAGAAGTTTTCTCCAGATTACCCTTCTTTGAAGGCCACATTTGTGCAGCTGTCTCTGAACATTAGAGCACTGTACACAACTCCAGAGTCTGCTAAATCTTCCTGAAGGTCTTTTGCAGTTTTATGTAGATTCTGATTTGCCTCTGTAGCAAACTCACCAGCAGCTCACCAAGAAATTTAGCTTGGTCTTTCAGACCTTTTCTTGACCTCCACTATTCTTAATAACTGGCATTTCTTAATTACATTTTGAACTGAGGAAAGGGCAACTTTCTTATCTTCTTACAGCCTTCTGCTGCTTTGTGGGCCTCCACCATTTTCAGAGTGCTGGGCAGCTGCGTAGAAAAACCATGGTTGCTATTTTTTGGCACAAGGTTAGAGGAGGCAGGGTTTTTATAAAGCTGTGACATTTGTATTAGCTGGCCTTTCCTAACAATGATAGTGTACAAGCCATAACCCTAACAGGCTAATTAAGGTTTGAAACCTTGGTCAATGTTATCTGAGCACACAAATCTCCGAAGTTGCCCAAACCTTTGCATTAGCCCATTCTCCTTTTTGTTATCTTCCAAATACAAAAGATGAAATTATGTTTTATTTTGCCTAAAATACAATGGATATATGTCATATTTAACTTTATGCCTTTTAGAGATAATTTACTAGCTTAACTATTCACAATAACAGTAATTTTGACCAGGATTGCCCAAACTTTTGCATGCCACTGTATATGCTTGGCCTTGTACAACGGCACATGGAATCCATGGTAATGCATGTCATTATTATTTTCTAGTGGTTTACATATTAAATGGACGGCACACAAAAATACAGTATAGGCACATAGTCTGGGGGAACTGTGCTTTGGATGCATAAAGTGATGACATCCTGGTAGTGGATATCCTCTTGGTAGCTATAAATTGTGAATATTTCAACAAGAAATGTGAACCTTGTGCATCTGTTTTAATATTTAGGCTAACTATTTTTTACCAGAAAGACCCATTTTTTTAATTGAATTTCTTACAATAAAAAGTGAATGGATAGAGTGGTGCACAATACATGCTCTGGTTGGATGCGGCCACCTCACTATGGTGGCTGAGTGTCCCCCGTTGATAAAATAGATATGGGTGCTATAATTTGCAGCAATGGACTGGAACTCTTTCCCCATCCATAGCAATTCAAATCCCAGCTCTGCCCAGTACTCTGAAGGCACAGATATGGGTGATTTTACTGCCTGGTTCTGCACAAGTCCTGTATTTTGTCTTCATTTACTATGGACTGAGAAAATGTGACAAATCCATAGCTTATTGTGTGGTATCGATCTTCTGCTGACGGAAGAGTGAAAACATAGACTTTAAATCCACAACGTTTCCCACCAAAAGCAGAGAATTCGGGGGGTGGGTGGCTTTCATCTGATGTATGGGCAGCTGTGGTGCTCTTACAGGTTTGTACTCCACGAACCTGAAGGTACTCAAATAAAGATACTAGTGTAGAAAGAGAGAACAATGAGGTTTTGGAAACTACCGGTTGTCAATGGTTTCTCCTTAGAGCGTTGCTTTTACAGAACAGAACTTTTTACTCTACAATTCTGTTGAAATAGAAATAATGTTGTTGGCTTGGTGCAGACCTCGATGATCGCCGGCACCGGCTGTGGTCAGATGGCAGGTCGCAGCTGTTCTCCAGACTCAATGCTGGTTCAGAGGCTTATTGAATTTTTTCCTTCAGTCTTAACAGATCCTCACTTTTTTGTTCACCACAGCTGCCATTAAGACCACCTGTCAGCGAGACACAGTTGCTGGGATGTGGAAGTCTCATGTACATTAATGGGAAAAGTAGTCATTACTTATCTCGGATAGGTGCCTACTATAGTAGGATGAAAAATCTAATAATACACTTTATAATACTCACACAGGGGGCGGTCTGATCTGATGAGTGTCGCTGCTCTCTGTTCAGTGTCTCCTCCATTTTGTGTGATCTCCGTCATCCTGCCCAGCCCTGTGTGCATGACACGTCCTGGGTCATTCTCAGAGAGGCCTGCATTGTGCTCCCGCACATGCACACTTTGATCTGCCCAACTGAGGGCAGAACAAAGTACTGTAGTGCACATACGGTCTTTGACTTTTCCTCGCAACTGTGAGCAGGGCAGGGCACATCAGCAGGGCAGATCAAAGTGCGAATTCATAGGAGTGCAATGGAGGCCTGTGTGTGAGTGACGCAGGACACATCTTGCACACGGGGCTGGGCAGGAGGACAGAGATCGCACAAGATGGAGGTGGTGCCGGACCGAGAGCAGTGACACCCATCGGACCGCCCTACCCCCTAGGTGAGTATTTTTGAGACTGTGGTCCCAGCTCTCTTCAGGTCATTGACCAGGTACTCCCATGTAGTTCTGGGCTCCTTCTTGATCTTTCTCAAAATCATTCTTACCCCACGAGGTGAGATCATGCATAGAGCCCCAGACCAAATAAGACTGACAGTCATCTTGCGTTTCTTCCATTTTCTAATAATTGCTCAAACAGTTGTTGCCTTCTCACCAATCTGCTTGCCTATTTTCCTGTAGCACATCCAAGCCTTGTGCAGGTCTACAATTTTGTCCCTGATGTCCTTAGGCAGCTCTATTGTCTTGGTCATGGTGGAGATGTTGGAGTATGATTGATTGTGTGGACAGGTGTCTTTTATACATGTAACAGGTACAATTAATACAGGTAATGAGTGCAGAGTAGGAGGGCTTCTTAAAGAAAAAAAATAGCAGGTCTGAGAGCGTCAGAATTCTTGCTGATTGTGTCACGGAGGTGCCACGGCCGGCTGACAATCCAGTGGAAGCAAGTGCTAGAAAATCCCAGAGATTGGCACACATGTTGTTATCGGAGAGTTCCCTGTTTCTGCAGCTACGAGCTATGTGACCCTGGGAAACTCAGTTTTTCCTCTCAGTTGCCAGCCTCTTACTTCCTTTATTAACCTCACCCTGGGGTGGTTTGGGTGCGGTTTATAGTTTGTTCCTTGCTAAGTTCTGGAGAGGTCATCTTTTGTTGCTCCAGAATTCTGTTGTTGATGCAGATCAGGTAAATGCTTGTCTTTTGCTATCCACCAGGGCTCTAGTGGTTGCAGGTGTGTTTTCCCTGTATTGTTCCCTTGTATCTTCCTTTAGTGTTAGTGGAGTTGACTTAGAGATCATACCCTCCATCCTTACTTAGGGCCAATTTGCCAGGATAAGACCGGTCTCCAGGTATTCCAGCTTAGCAACAAGTGCGGAACCTGTACAGGTTCGTTGAGGGTAGTGAGGTTGAGCTGCAGGTTGTAGTCAGGGATCACCACTTGTCCTTTTTCCTAGCTATAAGGCATTCCTCCCCCTTCTTGTGTGTTGTTTTATACGGCTGGTATACCCTCTCTCCCCTGCCATGACAGGTTGGTAGGTGATCAAATACTTATTTCATGCAATAAAATGCAAAATAATTCTTTAAAAATCATACTATGTCATTTTCTAGATTTTTAGGGGGGTTTCTGTCTGTCACAGTTGAAGTGTACCTACGATAAAAATTACAGACCTCTCCATTATTTGTAGGTGGAAAAACATGTATCAAATACTTATTTTTCCCTACTGTATTTATCTAATTAAGGGTGAATAAATATATTCAAGAGTTACTTTGTAGGCACAGGGTTTGCGGTAATTTTTTTTTCTTTTTCTTTTTTGCCAAAACTAAAATTGGTCAAAAAAGGAAAACAGAACTGGCAAGGAGGCTACCGACGACGTGCATTTCGGCTCCGCGGCCTCATGGAATGGATCTGTAATCTGCTCCTACTTTCCAGCAGTTTCTACATACTTTTATTGTGTTTGGAATGAAATGTGAGTAATTTCCTAAGCAGGAGATGATTCTTGGATGATTCACCATGTGTCAGTAGGCTTAATCTTCCTTGGATGTAGAGAAAGCTGTCAACTAGTCAGTGGTAACACAATCATATATTGTGTGCACTGTAATAAACGGTTCTGGAGAAAAGGAGGGAGGGGAGCAGCAATTATCAAACTTTTACGATAGAAAGAAATCTTTTGTAAAATATTTAATGATCTATTGGAAGCTAAACCTATACTGGATTGACACAACAGAATAAATTCCGCAGATCAGGCTGAAGATTTTTCTTGTATGTATTTTTCCAGTCTGAAAATGAATGGAGGGGACTGTTAGATCCTATAAAGGGTAGCAATCAAGGTTCAGCGTTCACCGCTGCCGGTTGTCAATTACTAAGCTCGATTGTTTAATGTGAAAAAGGAAGGCCACATTCACACATCCGTGTCTAGTTTTATTTCCATGCAGAACGGATCCTTTTTTTCTCCTGTGTCGTCTGTTTTGCACCTGGACTGTGAATTTGTATATATCCACAATGGATCAGTGGATCATGCCATGCACTAAGAGAAATCCACAGCAATTCTGAGATGTAGCACCCAACAAAATGTTTTTGGTGGGAAGTCACTGTAAGGTTAACTTCACACGTAAAGTTCAAGTGTCTTTTTTTACAAGCATCCAGATTCTGGTTTTGAAATACACTTGATTTTTTTCGAGCTTCTTATTAATTAATGATACTTTTAATTCATTGAGTTTTATTATGTAACTAAGAAAACATAGTGTGGAGACACAGGGGTCAGTGGATGCTCTCGTCCGCTGGCTTGGCCGCCTTTAGAAGACCGCATGGATCAGGGCTCATCCCAACTGAATGCACAAACTCATTACCCGGTGGGCACAACAATACTCAGACAACACAGGATGCGGGAACGACAAGAATTAGTCTTTATTGGATGCCCAACAGTCAAAGGCATAAAACACAAAACCCCGCAAATCACACAATGTAACAGGCAACAGAGTCTCACCTTTCCGCTGGCTCACCAGGGATTAGAATATTTGGGCTTTCGGAGCTTCCAGGGCCACATACCCCAAACCAGCAGGGCCCTGCTTTTGGCAGGCACCCACTGAGAGTAGGATAGTGACAAGCGTAGGAAGCTTCATGAACACAGCAAAGTCCATAGCCAGGTAACCAAATTGTCCCAACCTGGGTTTCTTCCAGCTGAATCCCAAAATCCTCGGCGGTTCTTCTACACAATGTAATCCAGTTTCTGATCACCTAACCAGTGCTGAAGTGCCTAGGATGGGTAAAGGACTTCCAACTGGGACCAAAACCTCCAGGTTGAAGCCATCTAGCAAAGGAACACTCCAGTAACTCAAGCAGTCTCTTTTTATAGCTCCCGACACATCCCAGGGTATGGTGGTTTTACCGGATTGGTGGAACAAGGCTGTGCTCTTATTGGGTGGCATTCCAATCCACATAGTTAGTTCTCCTGTATAATTCTCCTCCGAGTGAGGTAGACAGGGAGGCTGAGGGGATTTACATTAAATTAGCAATACACATCCTCAGACAATGGACGGCTCCGATAAGTCCAGTTGAAAACAATGACTTAACAAACACGAGTTAATACACCACAGGGACCCATTTCTGGCCAAATTAAGAACATTACCCCTGACAGACATTGAACAGGGCTGTGTCTTCACACATGGTGGTTTGCTATATCACTTTCTTTTGTTATTGCAGTGATTTTCATAAAATTCCTGTTTGTTGGCTGCAGTGGGAATTAAGCACAGTCCTTCTATTCATGAGTGGGGGGCTACCCCTCAGAAAACACAAGTCTCCCATCTTGGAACCATAGAAAAAGCAATTTTTGTTTCAGCCAAAGATCTTTCCTAAACCTTGCTTAGTCCTCTATGTGTCCGCATAGAAATATTGCTCCTACTAAAGTCATTAGTGTTGGCACACAGTGAGATACTCCTTTCCTGGTCCTTTTTGTGCCCCTCACACAGTATGATGCCTCCACAGTACGTCCCTCCAACACATTATGAATCTCTTCACAAAAAGTACAATGGCCCCATAGTACATTTCTCCAGACAATGTGATTGTCATGATGACTACGCGAGAGCGGGAACCAGGGCTCCTACACTGACCCTAAAGCTAGGGGGCTCTATGCTGTCTCTAACCTCAGGATAGCAGGGAACTGGGTTCATAAATTGACTCTAAAGCTAGGGGGCCCTATTCTGTCCCTAACCTCAGGGATACTCCTAATTGTAGAGAGGCCTGAGTTTCCTTCCTGACCCTGCTCCTGACCAGTCCTAATATTATTCCCCCTAGGGAGGGACGAGACAGGAGTGTGTCAAAAAACAAAGAAATAGACAAACAGAGGAAACACTCAGCACGCACAGAGGTAAAAGACAATTAGAGGAAAACAAGAGCAGGAAGGAAGCAACAAGACAACAGGGGTGCAATCCATAACCACTCCAAGCAAAAGCAACACTTTCGCCAGAAAGTCTGAGACACCAAAGCTCATAGACTAAGACAAGATAAACTATAGCTGGCATGGGTAGAAGATTTCATTCAGCTTAAATAGAAGGAGAGCATATGTGATTGGCCTCCCCACAACATGTGATCAAAGGAACCTAACAAGCAGACTAGCTGAGATTAACTCTTGCTAGCCTGCCTATGAATCAGCACACAGCAGGTCGACGCCTGAGTCTGCCTGTGTTGATCCCATACACAAGAGAAACCATTGTCCGGAGTGTCAGAATCTGTAATGTGAACAGAGCCCAATGTCACAATGACAGTCGGTGAAGTTTGTGCAAAACTGTTTGTGACAGTAATGCACTCCACAGAGCCAGGGCCGGCTCCAGGTTTTTGTGGGCCCCGGGCGGAAGAGTCCCAGTGGGCCCCATCCACACACAGACACCGATACGAACATATACATATTTAAAGACAAACTCACAAAAATACATATAAACAGACAAATATATACAGTCATATACACTTACAGACACACACACACACACACAAGTCTGCTGCATACAGACAGACACACACACACACAACTCTGCTACATACAGACAAACACATACAACTCTGCTACATACAAACACATACAGCTCTGCTACATACAGACAAACACACACACAAACTCTGCTACATACAGACAAACACATACAACTCTGCTACATACAAACACATACAACTCTGCTACATACAGACAAACACATACAACTCTGCTACATACAAACACATACAACTCTGCTACATACAGACAAACACATACAACTCTGCTACATACAGACAAACACACACAACTCTGCTACATACAGACAAACACACACAACTCTGCTACATACAGACAAACACACACAACTCTGCTACATACAGACAAACACACACAACTCTGCTACATACAGACAAACACATACAACTCTGCTACATACAGACAAACACATACAACTCTGCTACATACAGACAAACACATACAACTCTGCTACATACAGACAAACACATACAACTCTGCTACATACAGACAAACACATACAACTCTGCTACATACAGACAAACACACACAACTCTGCTACATACAGACAAACACACACAACTCTGCTACATACAGACAAACACACAACTCTGCTACATACAGACAAACACACACAACTCTGCTACATACAGACAAACACACACAACTCTGCTACATACAGACAAACACATACAACTCTGCTACATACAGACAAACACACACAACTCTGCTACATACAGACAAACACATACAACTCTGCTACATACAGACAAACACACACAACTCTGCTACATACAGACAAACACATACAACTCTGCTACATACAGACAAACACATACAACTCTGCTACATACAGACAAACACACACAACTCTGCTACATACAGACAAACACATACAACTCTGCTACATACAGACAAACACATACAACTCTGCTACATACAGACAAACACACACAACTCTGCTACATACAAACACATACAACTCTGCTACATACAGACAAACACACACAACTCTGCTACATTCAGACAAACACATACAACTCTGCTACATACAGACAAACACACACAACTCTGCTACATACAGACAAACACATACAACTCTGCTACATACAGACAAACACACACAACTCTGCTACATACAAACACATACAACTCTGCTACATACAGACAAACACATACAACTCTGCTACATACAGACAAACACACACAACTCTGCTACATACAAACACATACAACTCTGCTACATACAGACAAACACACACAACTCTGCTACATACAAACACACACAACTCTGCTACATACAAACACATACAACTCTGCTACATACAGACAAACACATACAACTCTGCTACATACAGACAAACACATACAACTCTGCTACATTCAGACAAATGCACACAACTCTGCTGCTCTGTGGGGCCCACACCCGCGGCTTGGCGGGGACAGCACCCGCGGCAGCACCCGCGGCTCGGCGGGGCCCACACCCGCGGCTCGGCGGGTACAGCACCCGCGGCACTGGCAGCACCCGCGGCTCGGCAGGGCCCACACCCGCGGCTCGGCGGGGCCAGCACCCGCGGCTCGGCGGGGCCCACACCCGCGGAATCGGCGGGTGGGGGCATTGGCAGGGGCCAGGGCATACATCCAGGGGGTAGAAGCAGCTCACCGGGGCCTATAATGGGGAGGCGGGGAGGGCACTTACCCGATTAGGTCACGGTGGAGAGGGGGCCCACACAGCGCCGGACAGAAGCTCGCCTCCTTCATCTGTGGGACTGAGAAGGCGGTAGCTCCGCCCACAGGTGAAATTCAAACGAGGATGTCTGCGCGCCTTAAAGTGACGGCGCCGCAGATTGCTGCCGAGGACTGCGGTCCCCGGAACTCGGCCGGGGACCGCAGAACTGTAAAGGCGAGTGGGCCCCGGCCAAGGGACAGGAGAACTGACGAGGCCGAGTGGGCCCCCCGGCTCTCCAGGGCCCCGGCATTTGCCCGGGTTTGCCGGGTGCTGACGCCGGCCCTGCACAGAGCCTTCATGCACACTGTATGAAGTTCCCAAAGTTGTTGCAACGTGCCTCTGTATACTATCACAACCCTGCTCCTCCTCTATTTAGCCGGTCTCTGCTGCCCAATCACATGACCCGAGAATGTAACAAAACCTAAAGTTCCTTCAGTCTCTACTCAAATAGAGTAATGGAGTCTGACATCCCCATCCTTCACCATTATATTCAACTGTATATGTGTCCCGAGGACGTCAGGACATATCTTTGACCTCCCGGGACAGCGGGACAGCTACCCATCTTCTGCAATGTTCAGCTAGATCCGGGATGGTTCGGACGTATGCAACCTCTGCTGATTGACAGCTTCCTCTCTTTACTGTGCATCAAATAAAAGTTGATAGGCAGATTTATCCCACCACCATGAATATGCATGTGCATTATATGAAGAGTTCTCGGCTCTTAGAAATAAGCATACATTTTATTAAACTAATGCACCAACAAAAGTGCAAATAAATGATACAGTGCTTATATTAGTGCGTTATCATAACTTTTACAGCCTTCAGACATGGCAGCCTACACCCTGTGACAGATTATTTTAAAGAGAACGATTCCTCCCAAGAACATCCACTCCTAGCATTGATTTCAAAACGAGAGTAGGCCCTTATTAAAGATGAAGTCACAGATACATATTACAGTTAGGTCCAGAAATATTTGGACAGTGACACAAGTTTTGTTATTTTAGCTGTTTACAAAAACATGTTCAGAAATACAATTATATATATAATATGGGCTGAAAGTGCACACTCCCAGCTGCAATATGAGAGTTTTCACATCCAAATCGGAGAAAGGGTTTAGGTATCATAGCTCTGTAATGCATAGCCTCCTCTTTTTAAAGGGACCAAAAGTAATTGGACAAGGGACTCTAAGGGCTGCAATTAACTCTGAAGGCGTCTCCCTCGTTAACCTGTAATCAATGAAGTAGTTAAAAGGTCTGGGGTTGATTACAGGTGTGTGGTTTTGCATTTGGAAGCTGTTGCTGTGACCAGACAACATGCGGTCTAAGGAACTCTCAATTGAGGTGAAGCAGAACATCCTGAGGCTGAAAAAAAAGAAAAAATCCATCAGAGAGATAGCAGACATGCTTGGAGTAGCAAAATCAGCAATCGGGTACATTCTGATAAAAAAGGAATTGACTGGTGAGCTTGGGAACTCAAAAAGGCCTGGGCGTCCACGGATGACAACAGTGGTGGATGATCGCCGCATACTTTCTTTGGTGAAGAAGAACCCGTTCACAACATCAACTGAAGCCCAGAACACTCTCAGTGAAGTAGGTGTATCTGTCTCTAAGTCAACTGTAAAGAGAAGACTCCATGAAAGTAAATACAAAGGGTTCACATCTAGATGCAAACCATTCATCAATTCCAAAAATAGACAGGCCAGAGTTAAATTTGCTGAAAAACACCTCATGAAGCCAGCTCAGTTCTGGAAAAGTATTCTATGGACAGATGAGACAAAGATCAACCTGTACCAGAATGATGGGAAGAAAAAAGTTTGGAGAAGAAAGGGAACGGCACATGATCCAAGGCACACCACATCCTCTGTAAAACATGGTGGAGGCAACGTGATGGCATGGGCATGCATGGCTTTCAATGGCACTGGGTCACTTGTGTTTATTGATGACATAACAGCAGACAAGAGTAGCCGGATGAATTCTGAAGTGTACCGGGATATACTTTCAGCCCAGATTCAGCCAAATGCCGCAAAGTTGATCGGACGGCGCTTCATAGTACAGATGGACAATGACCCCAAGCATACAGCCAAAGCTACCCAGGAGTTCATGAGTGCAAAAAAGTGGAACATTCTGCAATGGCCAAGTCAATCACCAGATCTTAACCCAATTGAGCATGCATTTCACTTGCTCAAATCCAGACTTAAGACAGAAAGACCCACAAACAAGCAAGACCTGAAGGCTGCGGCTGTAAAGGCCTGGCAAAGCATTAAGAAGGAGGACACCCAGCGTTTGGTGATGTCCATGGGTTCCAGACTTAAGGCAGTGATTGCCTCCAAAGGATTCGCAACAAAATATTGAAAATAAAAATATTTTGTTTGGGTTTGGTTTATTTGTCCAATTACTTTTGACCTCCTAAAATGTGGAGTGTTTGTAAAGAAATGTGTACAATTCCTACAATTTCTATCAGATATTTTTGTTCAAACCTTCAAATTAAACGTTACAATCTGCACTTGAATTCTGTTGTAGAGGTTTCATTTCAAATCCAATGTGGTGGCATGCAGAGCCCAACTCGCGAAAATTGTGTCACTGTCCAAATATTTCTGGACCTAACTGTATATGGTCCATGCTCAGCCCGATCACAGGTCTCCTAACCATACATCAGACTGCTATCAGACGCGCGTTTCAAGCGATCTTTTCCTCAGGGAGAGCACCCCCTAATGAAAAGATCGCTTGAAACGCGCATCGGGGTATAGCGGCATGCAGGACCTCTTTGACCAATTTGAAGGTATACTAATTTCTAATTGATTTGTACATTTCAGCTCTTTATATTTTTTCAGGCATTATTTAATATACCTCATATCTTTTTATATATAACTATTTATTACTTCAATATTAATTTTGCACTTTGCACTTTGTTATATATAATTAATTGATATTTATACATGGTTGGTTTTTGCATTAAGCACTTTATAACCTGATAAACCGCTGCTAATATTTTTGGGAATTTGATCCAGTCTTATATTTTCTATGAATATCTAATATATGTTATTTTAATGAATTGAATAAAAATACTATTTTATCATAAAATGGTCACCATCCCCTTTATTATGAATCCTTCATGGTTTCTCTTTTTAAGGCTTTTTGATATTTAGGAATATTTAATGGTGATTTTATACGGAATATTTTGATTATTTTTTTTATCAACTGAAAGCAGCATGACGCAGGCAAAGAGATTCTGAATCCAACGATGTATCACTTATACTATATTACTTATTCTATAGACAGAAGCTGATAATCACAGAGAACAGAGTCGTACTTGAGCTCACAGCTGCTGGGTTCAACTAATGATAAAGCTAGGAAGCTTAAACTAATATTGCAGGTAAGCAAAAACACACTTTGTAATAAGAGACTCCTGGCTGTAATCTTTATGTTAACCTTTGCAGCATGCTGTCTTCAGATTACATAGCAAAAACCTGCTGACAGATTCCCTTTAAAAAAGTCTTATTAGGCTACGTGCGCACATTGCCTTTTTTCTGACCACAAAGATGCAGCGTTTTTGTGCATTTTTGGCCGCACAAAAACGCACCCGCAGTAAAAGAATTGACATGTTGCATCTTTGTGGTCACCAGAAAAAAAGTGCCTAAAACAAAACTGCACTGTGCGGACAGCAAAAATGAAAACTCATAGACTTTGCTGGGGAAGCAAAGTCATGCAGTTTTAAGACCAAAAACGCACCCGAAAAACAACGCGAAAAACGCACCATGCGCACATAGCCTAAAAGGTAAGAATGAGCTGCAAAAGTGAGGAGCCAAAGATGTATGTGCTGGAAATTCTGCACTATAGAGTCATAGTTGGAGGAAGCCTTCCTGATTGTGTAGGCCAGATGGAGCAAACTAAGCGGCTATAATCAGAACACGTCACCTGTGAATCATTGGATTTCATTGTAATAATGTGGCTGTGACTGTTTAGTAGTGTATTTGTTTTTCAGCTCCTGCCACTTTACCTTACAACACCCTTCTCTTACGGGAAGTCTTTTTTCAGTATTTGTAATTTGGGCTCTTTTAGCCAAAAAAGCATTTGTGAGGTCTGGTGCTTGTTACTGCTAGATTGCACTCAGTGCTCCAAATCAGCTCAAAGGTATGAGATGAGGTTGAGAATCTTTGTAAGGGCTCTTCTCCACTTGCGTTTACAAATTCACAGCGACACTCGGCTACAAATGTGAGTCGAGTGTCCTGTGTATGATCTGCGTGTGGTCTGCGTACGGTGTGTTTTTTTTCCTCACATAGCATCCGTATTACATGCGAGCGTCATGCGAGTGCTATGTGAGTGTTCATACAAGCAGCGGTGGACTGGCTACCGGAGGAATCTCCAGTAATACCAGGCCTGGCCGCGGTTACCTGCACTGAACTCCGGAGCTGTCACCTGAGCTCCAGAGATCAGCCCGCTCTGTCCGCAGCTGTGCTGAACTGAACAGCAATCGCCGGGGAATCAATCACTCGGCACTCGATGTTCAGGCTGCACTCTGGAGCTCAGGTGACAGCTTCGGAGTTCAGTGCATTTAACCGCGGTCAGACCTGGTATTACTGGAGATTCCTCCGGTAGACAGTCTGACGCGGTATGCAAGTGTCAAGGATCCGTGTGACATGCGTATGCCATCTGTATGACATGCGCATGCCACCCGGAGTCTGATTTTTTTCTCGCTCCCATAGGATTGCACGGAGGTGCGAGAGCTGAGACTCGGTGCAAATCGCAGCATGCTGCAATTTCACCGAGAGCACGAGACGTGCCGTAAAACATTTAACAAGAGGACACGGCCTCATTGATGAACACTGGTGTGAGTGCGATCCAATTTCTATCGGATCGCACTCGCACATAGAAATCGCAAGTGGAGAAGAGCCCTAAGTCTCTCCACACCACCGCACTTTGCAGTTCAATTCTACAGTGTGTAATTCACTGCGTGTGCGTCTCAGAACGCAGCCAAAAAAGCTGCGTTCTGAGACGCATTCGGCAGAACACAAAGTGCGCGGACATTCCTGGTGAGAATTCATGCGTTCTGGATGCTTTCTCTGCTATAGACAGAGTGGGAAAAGCATCCAGAACGCACATTTTTCTCAGAACGCACCCATTCGGCTCTGCAGCATCCCCATAGACTTGCAGCAGAGCCGAGTGGGACCGCACTGTCACTGTCATGGCTGGGTGCGGGACAGTGCCGCGCGATCAGAATGAACTCGGATGAACTTCACCCGACTTCATTGTGATCGCGCGACTCTGTGCGTGTGCCGCGGCTTGATTTGCGGTCACACGTGAAGGACTCACCTGTGATCGCAAATCCCCTGAGTGACTGCAGTGAGCCGCGCGATCAGCTGTGCTTTCACTCAGGTTACTTGCGGCCACAGCTGCAGTCCTCCAAAGGAGAGCGGTGGCCGCGAGTAACTTCAGTGACAGCACAGCTAATCGTGCGACTCACTTCAGTTGCTGCTTGGAGCTCACAGGAGCAGTGGTGTTCTACTGCCGCTCCTGTCAGCTTCTGATGTAGCAGAGCTGGAGCTGTCGAGGGACCTTGCGTGGATTACGTCGGACCTGGAGGTGTTTTTGTGGGGTTAATAAAGTGGCGAAAGAGGGTGTTTTTTTGTCTTTCATTCTAAATAAAGAATTTTTTGGATGTGTGTGTTTATTTACTTTAACTTACAGGTTCATCATGGAAGGTATCTCGGGGAGACGCCTGCCATGATTAACCTAGGACTTAGTGGCAGCTATGGGCTACTGCCATTAACTCCTTATTACCCCGTTTGCCACCGCACCAGGGCAATTCGGGATGAGCTGCTGGCTGATATTGTTAGGCTGGGGAGCTCCCCATAACGTGGAGCTTCCCATCCTGAGAATACCAGCCTTCAGCCGTGTGGCTTTACCCTGGCTGGTATCCAAATGGGGGGAGAACCGCACGTCATTTTTTTTCATTTATTTATTTTTTTTTTTTTACTGCTCAATATAGACACCCCCCCCCCCCCCCCCCCCCCCCCCCCCCCCCCCCCCCCCCCCCCCCCCCCCCCCCCCCCCCCCCCCCCCCCCCCCCCCCCCCCACCACCCCCCCACCCCCCCCCCCCCCCCCCCCCCCCCCCCCCCCCCCCCCCCCCCCCCCCCCCCCCCCCCCCCCCCCCCCCCCCCCCCCCCCCCCCCCCCCCCCCCCCCCCCCCCCCCCCCCCCCCACCGGCGGCTAGGTTCAGGTGACACCGAAGAGGAGGAAAAGGTTTCCAGAATGCCACGGATGTGCGGGAGGCCTCCGTGGGACTTATTCCACCAAGAACACCGGGGTGGAGGAATCTGGTCGCAACAACGGGGACGGTCCCCAGGCTAAAGGAGGAAAACATTTCCCTTTAGTAATCCGAAGGCTCGGGAGATAGCTTCAGGCACCTGAGGCCACAACCTGTCACCCATCACCTGCAAGAGGGAGCAATAAAAGGACTGAGGTCAGCCACCCTTTGGACAGGCTCGGTGGCGGAGGTGCAGGACAGTCTAGTGAAGGTCGGCGCTAGTGAGACGGCCAGGGAAGGCACATTGAGGGTTGCATCGGTACTGACCTTTGACCTACTCGGGATCGGCGGAGGCCTGGAACAGTGAATCCCGGCATACCACGGGTAACCGGTCAACACAACAGTGAGTAAAAACACCTTAACTGCAAGCCCTGTGTCGTCTGCTTTGTCCTGCACCTCATCAACATTCACCATAGACTTTGTGCCAATGGGACTTAAGGCCCCATAACTAGGTATACTGGTCGCTACTCCCAGCATTAATGGGGTACCTGCCTTAAACCCTGACTCATTGTGTGACCTAACAATTGGTGTGTGCAGGTTTTGTCTGTGAACCGGTAGATGACCCCCTTCTTACTCAGGATGGGATACAATACCTCTGGCTGAGGTGCAGTACCTCTGTGGCAACGAAAGCCTCAGGGGCGCCACACTGGCACATAGCCTAAAAGTGAGAAATTTTCTCCTAGAGCAACATTTTTGTGATACCCCTGGGGGTTCAAAATGCTCACTATACCCTTGAATAAAATCCTTGAGGGGTCCAGTTTCCAAATCGGGGTCACTTGTGGGGATTTCTGCTGTATAGGTTCCCTAAGGGTCCTGCAAATGCAACATGGTACCCACAATTTATTTCAGCTTTTCCAAAATTCAAATGGTGCTCCTTCCATTCCAAGCCCTCCCGTTTGTCCAAACAGAGGTTTTTGGACACATGTGGGGTATCCCTGCTTTCATAAGAAATTGGATAACAAACTGTGGGGTCCACTTTTTGGTGTTTCCTCTTGATAAAGTGAGAAATTTGGTGCTAAAGCCACATTTTTGTGAAAAAAATAAAAATTTTCAATATGACGACCTAAGGTTATCAAATTATATGAAGTCATTGTGGGTTCAAAATGCTGACTATACCACTGAATAAAATCCTTGAGCGGTCTAGGTTCCAGAATAAGGTCTCTTGTGGGGGAGCTCTACTGTTTAGGCACAGCAGGGACTCTCCAAACGCGACATGATTCCAGCCAATTTTGCAGTCAAATGGCGCACCTTTCCCTTCCGAGCCCTGCCGTGTCAGTTGATTTCCAGAACATATGAGGTATCGGCAAACTCAGGAGAAATTGCACAATACATTTTATGGTGCATTTTTTCCTGATACCCTTGTGAAAAAAAGCTACATGGTTGAAGTAACAATTTTGTGGTAAAAAAAAAAAATATTTTCACGGCTGAACATTATAAACTTCTGTGAAGCCCGCGAAGGTTCAAAGTTTTCACCAAATATCTAAATAAATTCCTTGAGGGGTCTAGTTTCCAAAATGGGGTAAGTTGTGGGGGGGTTTCTGCTGTCTAGGTACCTTAGTGGCCCTAAAATTCAACATGGTACTCACAATCTTTTTTAGGCAAATTTGCTTTCCAAAATTCAATTATTGCTCTTTTTGTTCCAGGCCCTCCTATTTGTCCAAACAGAGGTTTCTGACCACATGTGGGGTATCGGCGCGCTCAGGAGAAACTGGGGTAAAACGCTTGCATTTCATTTTGTTGTGTTACTTCTTCTAAAAGTGAATAAACTGGTGCTAGAGTAACATTTTTAGGTAATATATACCCCCGCCCCAATCACCAGATCACCACCAAACCAGTAAATTAAGGGATCCATAACCCCATGAAATCCCAGAGACCAATTTAAACCAACTCCGAGGACCCGCCCCGACTGCTACTAGCCACCATGACCCTACAACTTCTCAACAGGGAGGGCAGGCAGGACTGTTCCAGGCAGCGCGGGAAAAAGTGCCTCTACCCCCAAGTTCCCCCCTATATATTCCCCTAAAGGTCCCTAACTCCCCACCCCTTGAACATTGTCACCTTTCTCCCTAACCAAAGTCATGGCCGGCCTCCACACACCAGGGGTGAGGTTCCGGCCTCAGACTTTTCTACTGCTTCAGAGTCCAGTGATGATATTCTTTATGGCCTCCAGCTGGCATGTGGCATTGTGTATGTTGATCTCAGACTTATGGGCAGCTGCTCGAGCATGATGACCCATGTGGCACGTAGTTTGTGGGCTCTTGTCACTTCCAGACAGGGCTGTATTTTGCCTTCATGCTGCCCTAGGCACTTTAAGTGGTCGCGCCCCTTAGTGACAACGTAAAACTGAGTTTTCGCACACGACATCTGTTTAAGGCAGATCTACTCTGTAAAACACTTTAAAAAGTATCAATGAGAAATGAAGGGCACTAACCCCCCCCAATGGGGATCACCACAGGCACATCAAAACATAGCATGAGTATAAAATATTCCCACCACACCGTCCCCACTTATATACTGTGACTGTCACACTGCCCCTAATAAACTAAAACACCACACTGTCCTCACTTATAAATTATACCCACCACACCTTCCTCGATTATAAAATATGATCTGTACATTGTGAGGAGGGAGCAGCATTATGTGAGGACAATGTCCCATGCATACTGCCCCCTCCTCATAATGTCCCATGCATGCTGCCCCCTCCTCACAATGTCCCATGCATGCTGCCCCTTCCTCACAGTTTCGCATGCATGCTGCCCCTCTCCATGAGCTCCTAATGCTGCCTTCCTCTTTTTCATAATGACACCTCCATGCTGCCCCATTCATCATACTAAGACCACCACACTAACGCTTATGCTGAGACACCCCTCCCACACACACACACACACACACAACCCCACTCTTGATATTGACTCCCCTACATTGCTCCACTCCATACTGAGCCCACACATGCTGCCCCTTCTCCATAATGAGCTCCCAATACTGCCCCCCTCTCATTCTGAGTCCTTACACTCCCCTGCCATCGATTTTGTCATTGCACTATCCCTCAACCCTTGTCCTCTGTCTCTAGGATTGGCCCCTCTCTCCCATTCCCCCAGCAGCAGACGCTCTCCCCCGCCTTCACCAGCAGCCTCTCCCCCAGCATCAGCCTCTCCCCCCCAGCCCCCCCAGCATCAACCTCTCTCCCCCCAGCGTCCCCCAGCTTCAGCCTCTCTCCCCCCAGCCTCCCCCAGCTTCAGCCTCTCTCCCCCCAGCCTCCCCAGCTTCAGGCTCTCTCCCCCAGCCTCCTCCAACTTCAGCCTCTCTCCCCCAGCTTCCCCCAGCATCAGCCTCTCTCCTCCAGCTTCCCCCAGCATCAGCCTCTCTCCCCCAGCTTCCCACAGCATCAGCCTCTCTGCCCCCAGCATCAATCTCTCTCCCCCCAGCCTCCCCCAGCTTCAGCCTCTCTCTCCCAGCCTCCTCCAACTTCAGCCTCTCTCCCCCAGCTTCCCCAGCATCAGCCTCTCTTCTCCCAGCCTCCCCCAGCATCAGCCTCACTCCTCCCAGCCTCCCCCAGCATCAGCCCCCCCAGCATCAACCTCCACCCTCCCAGCCTCCCCCAGCATCAGCCTCCCCCTCCCAGCCTCCCCCTCACAGCCTCTCCCAGTATCAGCCTCCCCCAGCATCAGCCTCTCTCCTCCCAGCCTCCCCCAGCATCAGCCTCCCCCAGCATCAGCCTCCCCCAGCATCAGCCTCTCTCCTCCCAGCCTCCCCCAGCATCAGCCTCCTCCTCCCAGCCTCCCCCAGCATCAGCCTCCCCCTCCCAGCCTCCCCCAGCATCAGCCTCTCTCTTCCCAGCCTCCCCCAGCATCAGCCTCCCTCCTCACAGCCTCCCCCAGCATCAGCCTCCCCCCTCCCAGCCTCCCCCAGCAAAACCCTCCCCCCTCCTAGCCTCCCCCAGCATCAGCCTCTCTCCTCCCAGCCTCCCCCAGCATCAGCCTCCCTTAGCATCAGCCTCTCTCCTCCGAGCCTCCCGCAGCATCAGCCTCTCCCAGCATCAGCCTTCCTCAACATCAGCCTCTTTCTTCCCAGCCTCCCCCAGCATCAGCCTCTCTCCTCCCAGCCTCCCCCAGCATCAGCCTCCCTCAGCATCAGCCTCCCTCCTCCCTGCCTCCCCCAGCATCAGCCTCTCTCCTCCCAGCCTCCCCCCTTCCAGCCTCCCTCAGCATCAGCCTCCCTCCTCCCAGCCTCCCCCAGCATCAGCCTCCCTCCTCCTAGCCTCCACCAGCATCATCCTCCCCCAGCACCAGCCTCCCCCAGCATCAGCCTCTCTCCTCCTAGCCTCCCCTAGCATCAGCCTCCCTCAGCATCAGCCTCCCTCCTCCCAGCCTCCCCCAGCATCAGCCTCCCACCTCCTAACCTCCCCCAGCATCAGCCTCTCTCCTCCCAGCCTCCCCCAGCATCAGCCTCCCTCAGCATCAGCCTCTCTCCTCTGAGCCTCCCGCAGCATCAGCCTCTCCCAGCATCAGCCTCCCTCAGCATCAGCCTCTTTCCTCCCAGCCTCCCCCAGCATCAGCCTCCCTCAGCATCAGCCTCCCTCCTCCCAGCCTCCACCAGCATCAGCCTCTCTCCTCCCAGCCTCCCCCAGCATCAGCCTCCCTCAGCATCAGCCTCTCTCCTCTGAGCCTCCCGCAGCATCAGCCTCTCCCAGCATCAGCCTCCCTCAGCATCAGCCTCTTTCCTCCCAGCCTCCCCCAGCATCAGCCTCCCTCAGCATCAGCCTCCCTCCTCCCAGCCTCCCCAGCATTAGCCTCTTTCCTCCCAGCCTCCCCCAGCATCAGCCTCCTCCCAGCCTCCCCCCTCCCAGACTCCCTCCTCCCAGCCTCCCCCAGCATCAGCCTCCCTCCTCCCAGCCTCCCCCAGCATCAGCCTCTCTCCTCCCAGCCTCCCCCAGCATCAGTCTCCCTCAGCATCAGCCT
The DNA here is from genome assembly GCF_048569485.1 of Anomaloglossus baeobatrachus. NCBI lineage: Eukaryota > Metazoa > Chordata > Amphibia > Anura > Aromobatidae > Anomaloglossus > Anomaloglossus baeobatrachus. Next base: position 371 of record NW_027444521.1, on the reverse strand, counting down.
CCCTCCTCCCAGCCTCCCCCAGCATCAGCCTCCCCCCTCCTAGCCGCCCCCAGCATCAGCCTCTCTCCTCCCAGCCTCCCCCAGCGTCAGCCTCCCCCCATCCCAGCCTTCCGCAACATCAGCCTCCCCGAGCATCATACTCTCTCCTCCCAGCCTCCCCCAGTATTAGCTTCTCTTCCCCCAAGCCTCCCCCAGTATCAGCCTCTCTCCTCCCACCCCATACGCAGATCTCCAGTCTGCATTAGAGACACCCCCACGCTCCTTATGAATCTTCAGCTCTGCGAGCACTTACCTGCTCCAGGGCCCGCCGTCATCTTCCTGGCTCACGTGAGTATCCTCTTCTGACACCGGCTTCCATCGCGGCGTCCTCT
>NW_027444520.1:0-21683 GCF_048569485.1 Anomaloglossus baeobatrachus | reverse complement strand
TCATGTTGAATTGTTCTTTGGTTCATGGTTTCAGTTCTCCGAACATCCTTCGGATTGAGTTTACCTTAGACCAATTTATAAGTTTCCTCCTGCCTGCTTTGGCACCAAAACTGATGGGCCCGTGATGCACGGGAGGGTGTATAGGCAGAGGGGAGGGGTTACACTTTTGAGTGTAATACTTTGTGTGGCCTCCGGAGGCAGAAGCTATACACCCAATTGTCTGGGTCTCCCAATAGGAGCTAGAAGAAAAGGAATTTACGGTAAGTAAACAAAATTCCCTTCTTTTCATAGGGGTTGTACTCATTTACACCGTGTGTGTGTGTGTGTGTGTGTGTGTGTGTATGTATATAATATATATATATAATATGTATATATGTATATATATATGTATATATGTATATATATATATATATATATATATATATATATATATATATATATATATATATGTATATATATATATATATATATATATATATATGTATATATGTATGTATGTGTATATATGTATATATGTATGTATGTGTATATATGTATATATATGTGTATGTATGTGTATATATGTATATATATGTGTATATATATATGTATGTGTATATATGTATATATATGTGTGTATATATATGTATATGTATATATATGTGTATATATATGTGTATATATATGTATATGTGTGTATATATATATATATGTATATATATATATATATATATATATATATATATATATATATATATATATATATATATATATATATATATATATATATATATATATATGTGTGTATATATATGTATGTATATATATATATATATATAATTAGTATGTGTGTGATAGATAGATATATTTGGGCACCAATCCATGCTTTTTCTGTACATGTATATTTCCAAAGTGGAACTAAATTGTTTGACTATTTTATCACAGTGCATTAAGTTATTTATTTTTTTTAACTTTTGTGTGTTCATAACAATTTTTTCATTATGGATGATTGGTTATTGATGGAGGAGAGTGATGCTGTCATACTAATCCAGTTATATAGGTGCCACAGAGTATCCACTTTGTAGATGTGTGGTTGTTCATATGTAAATATGTGCACTGTTTGCGTGAAATTGGCTTATTATTTAATTGGAAGTATTATTTATCAGGGGAACCTAATTTTGTATTCTACTTTGAACCTATACGTGTCATTCTATAGACTTTTAATTCATTTTTGCTATTTTATAGGATTATGGGGTCAAAGAAGATGAATTGCAGGCCATTCTCAACTACCTTCTGACAATCCATGAGGTAAGGAAACTGTAAATATAATAGTACAACTTCTTGGTGTGCAGTTTGGCCACTAGGTGGCATTGCTTATGGGGTTTCAATTTCTGTAGTCATCTGGGCAGTCATGTGACTTACATTTACAACACAATCGTACCATTAACGTTGTACAAGAGATTATAACGGAAAGTGTCACCACTGTACGTCTTTACTTTTCTCATTTGATCCACTCTACCTAGGACGACAACTTGATGGACGTCCTGCAGTTACTTGTTGCGCTGATGTCAGAGCACCCGAGCTCAATGATTCCAGCTTTCGATCAAAGGAATGGTTTGAGGTGCAATAAAATACTTGCGTTTTAGTGTTTTAATTTTCTGAGAATCATATTTAGAGAGAGAGTTACAGATTTGTTTTTTCCTCCCAAATACTAAAGGGTCATATTTAAACTCCTGGCATCCAAAAGTGAAGGAATCCGAGTCCAGGGATTAAAAGTCCTGGGATATTTTTTGAAGCACTTGTCACCCAAGTAAGTGAGACCATTACGACAATGTTTTGTAGTAACACTTATAACAAGGATTAATTGATCAGTATTTTGATGTCAATCATAAGCCGGTTATTGTATATATTGTGTCGTTCATGTAAATGCCAAAATCTGCAACTTTACTTATTTTTTTTAAGTAAATAGAAGTTATAGGAAGTGTATTATTGGCACAGACCACATGCTGTGGATTGTCCCCTATTAAAGGGGCTTTCCCACTAAAATTGATTTTAATCAATCGATCTTGGAATAATAAGAAGTTCCACAATTGGATGTGTTTAAAAATGTTCCTGTGCTGAGATATTCTTATACATGTGTGACTGCTATGTACTGTGTAATGGCCGTGTCTGACCGTACAGGGACCTGGTCTGATCATACCACATCTCCTGGGCCGGGGAGGAAGTGAAAAAAAAAAAGTATACAGACATTACAGCACTGGATTGCAAATGTATTCTTTGTAAGGTAAAACATAAAAAAAATAGGCATCTAAATGTTTAACTTCTCAAAAAGAATCAGCTGGCATCCCATAGTGTAAGGTCTTTTTACACTTTTACTTCCTCTGCTGTCCAGGAGATGTGGTATGATCAGACCAGGTCCCTGTACGGTCAGACACGGCCATTACACAGCACATAGCAGGGACACATATATAAGATTATCTCACCACAGGGACATATTTTTTTTTTTTTTAAATACATCCAATTGTGAAAATGTATTATTCCAAGACCTATTGATTAATATGAACTTCGATTATCTCATCCAATAGTTGTGGTGGGAAGGGTATAATGACCTGTGGCAAGACTATCACATAAATCCATACTTGTTACATGTTTAGTCTTAAGTTGCAGATCACTTTGCAGTTATAGACTTGATTGTAACTCAGACACAATGTGGACTTGCATGTAGGGATGAACAAACCGGAACTGTAAAGTTCAGGGTTTGCATCGGACATCGGGTGTCTGCGGCTCAAACTCGAACCCTGACTTTTTTTTTTCTTTCTTTTGTAAAGTCCGGGTCCGTGTTTGGTGTTCAGGTACTGTTTGTATGTTAATAAGATGACTATGTGGTTGTGAAAAATAAGGATTAAAAATGACTTGGGCTCCCAACTTATTTTTGTTAACCAGCACTGGTAAAACAAATAGCTGTGGGCTGCAACCCTCAGCTGTCAGCTTTACCTTAGCTGGTTATCAAAAATAGAGGGGATCACACGTTATTTTTTTTAAAATGTATTTTAATTTTAAATAAATAATTTAAACATACGGCCTGGGCTCAGCTCTATTTTTAATAACCAGCCCAAGGGTGCAGCTGACAACGGAGGGCAAGTATTATCAGGGTGAGAAGAGCCATGGTTATTTGGCCAATCATATCAACAGGGAAGAGCAATGATGTCATTGTAATGCTGCTGTCAGAGGTTGAAGTTCTTTTTCAGAATATCTTTTTTGGGGAAAAAAAAAAAAGTAAAAATCCTCATATGAACATCTAAGTGGATTTCCAATAGAAATTAATTGTAAGAGTTTAGCAAAAGTATTTCTTGAAGTAGGTTTTCGAGGAGAATTCTGGAGAGGATCTGCTTAAAAAAAAAAAAATATATATATATATATATATATATATATATATATATATATATATATATATATATATATATATATATATATATATATATATATATATATATATATATATATATATATATATATATATATATATAAAATATATAAAATATAATATAATATATATATATATATATATATATATATAATAAAATATATATATATTTTATATATATATATATATATATATATATTTTATATATATATATATATATATATATATATTTTATATATATATATATATATATTTATTTTATATATATATATATATATATATATATTTTATATATATATATATATATATATATATATTTTATATATATATATATATTTTATATATTTTATATATAATCTCTATCTATCCTCCTCTTGTGTGCACGTTGCTTTACAGGCAGATGCCAGCTATGTGACCAAGCTGACATCTGCTGGGTATCAACCAAGGTCCGCTCCCGAGCCTTCTTCATACATTCCTAAGGGATCTATGATGATGTACTGTACATCATTGGTCACTAATGAGTTAAATGAAAATTCATATTAATTAATGAGTTAATGGGAAAAACACTCCCTAATATCTGCCATCTTGCTACACTGACCAGAAAATATTTCCGGGTGGGTGCCTGTGAAAGAAATTGGCAAATCCCTTTAATTAGCAAATCGCGCTAGTTTTGTCTACACTGACAGAAAAGTGTCATAGATTGATGATGGGACAGGTGCCAGTTAGGATGGTGTAGGATGTCTTCATGTCATAAAAATAGGCTTAAATATGGCACAGTGTGGCAAAGGCCAAAGTTTAATACAAGTGGCTGTCCTAACGCAATTCTTTCATTAGCAAATTTTATATCTGACCAGTTTAAGATGCTTGTATATCAGATTATGTTCATTTTTGCTCTTTTTTTGCTACAGGAGGAAGCTGGAGGTTATGCAGGGCCATGGACTGTTCTCATTGTTGTCTGAGAGGCTAATGCTAGAGGCAAAAACAATCAGCGTTACAACTTACAATGTTTTGTTTGAGGTAATGTAAAAATAATTTTTCCTTAACATGCCCTTACCCCTGGCTGGGACGCCTGCGGTTCCTTCCAATACCTTATGTATATTTTTTCAATGGGGAATAATAAATAGAAAAAAATGAGTAAAATCCAGCTCTATAAAAGTTCACAAATGTATTAGAACAAGCACGAAATCTGTACATGGCGCGATAAAAAGCAACGCGTTTCGCACGTGAGTTTTTTATCAACTTTGAAAAAGAACTCTCATTCGAAACGCGTATTTTTATCGCACCATGTACAATTTTTAGTGCTTGTTCTAATACATTTAGCAATTTTTATGATGCTGGCATTTTTTTCCTTTTTTTTCGTTTTTTGGGGGGTTTTTTGCCATGTGATTCCAGCACACCGGAAGCTGAAAATATGTGAGCTGGTCATCTTGCTTTATTGTGAGAGATAAATAGACTCAAGCATGTTGAAATTTAACCGCCCTGATCCTTCTTTCTCCACATATGTTGGGTTATGGTTGGGCCCAGTGTAGGACTGGCTACCGGAAGAACTGCAGTAATACCAGTCCTGGCCGCAGTTACCTGCACTGAAATCCGGAGCTCTCACCTGAGCTCCGGAGTGGAGCCTGGACTGGCCCCGGTGTTGCAGGATTGAACTGTGAGCGCCGACTATCACAGTTCAGTCCATGACAGCTGCAGACTGGCCGGGCTGGACTCCGCAGCTCAGGTGACAGCTCCGGGGTTCAATGCAGGTAACATCAGCCAGGACTGGTATTACTGGCGGATACTGGTAATACCAGTCCTGGCTGCAGTTACCTGCATTCAGCTGCGAACAGGCCGGGTTGCACTCCGGAGCTCAGCGTAGGTAACCGCGGCCAAAACTGGTATTACTGCAGTTCCTCCGGTAGCCAGTCCGACGCTGGTCGGGCCACCTTCATACGCTTTAGATGGCTTGCAGTCCCTCAAATGCAGTGGGTTTGGCTGACCTGCATCTAATCAGCAAGGGAATCTTAGTCTTCATATGAAACAAAATGTATAGATTACAATGGTACCATCTGAGTAACAAATGTTGACTTAAAGGGGTATTCTCATCTCAAAGATCCTATCCCAATATATCTTAGGTGTATTAATAATAATATTCGCAAATACTTCAAATTAAAAATGTAGTATAGTTCTCCTGATAAGCCATGTCCATTACCTCATGTGTAGGGAAATTTCGTTTGAGTATCCATGGTTACGAACAGGAGCAACTGTCTGTCATCATATGAGTAGACGTAGCCATGGTTACCTAAGCTGCAATGCCCTGCGCATGAGGTACGAGACATGGCTATCAGGAGAACTATACTACATGTCTAAGTGTAGGTATGTACTAATATTATTACACCTACTACATAGTGGGAAATTATCTTGGAGATGGGAATAACCCTTTTAATTTTTTGTTTTTCAGATTCTCATTGAACAAATTAGCACACAAGTGATTCATAAGCAACACCCGGACCCAGACTCCTCAGTCAAGATCCAAAATCCCTGTAAGTATATATATGAAAAAAAGTGGTCTTTGTGTGTGTGTAATGAAAACTGATGACGCGCTTCTTAGTTGTTTGGGCACAGCCATGAATGCTGACTGTGAGTGAAGGTTTATACCTGAACCTCTTACTGCACGCTTATTTTGGGGGGTGTTTTTCCAAGTATTTAAAGAAGTCGAACACTGCTTTAAAGAAGGTGATTAATTTTATTATAATAATTCAATAATTATAGAAAATAGGAAATAGTGTGATATTGCGTACACTTTTGCATATTATCAATCACAAAGGTAAAGTACTTACATTGTACACTACATAAAAATAAACTTCACCAGGAGTGACACACATCATCTGTTCGGGAACATCAGCTGTGAGAAGCAAAACAGCGACGTCAGAAAAATTCCTGGGATCCACACTGGGGTGTCATGGGTGTCCCCTTTTAGTCCACAGGTTAACAGGCCTCTGACTTTGCTGAAATCTTCACCAGTTTATATCTTTTTTTGAAAACAAATGCTTGCATAACCAAGTGTTACACAAACTCTAACAGGTTCTATTTGTCCAATATAGTATCCCTCTTCTGAGTGGTCAAATCTGTAGATGTCAATCTACACCGGACAAATACGTCACTGATTGAGACATGCCCAAGGCTCCTGGTACCAGATGTTTTACTTTACTATAAACATGTGCATTCTCACTAAACATTGATAAGAGCTTTGACGCCAGGAGTTTGGGAAAATTACAGAACAGCAAGTTGAAATAAACTAAACTGTTACTGTCTAATATCTTAAAGGGTTCCTTAAAGACAGACTACTAATATGGATTCCTGATAGCCACTAAGATTCTAGCACTACATTCCACCCTTGGCCATCTGGAAACCATATTGGTCGTCTGTCTTTAAGAAAACCTTTAAGATATCAACTAAACTGCTACTGTCTAATATCAGCTTGTTCTTCTGTAACTTTTGTTCTTCTGTAATTTTCCCAAACACCAATAGTCATAGCTCTTTCATCAAAGTTTAGTGAGAATGTACATGTTAACTAACATGATACTTTGATATTTATCATCCGATGTATTAATCCAAATAAATCTACCTTTTTCTTAATATTTAAAAACTTTGGCCTGGACGCAGATCTCACTGAGACTCTGCCTTTAAGAAAAAGTGGGTTTTACTAGTGGGATATATAATGGCTGCTGTTTGACCTCACTGCAGATCTGTGTGTGCATATTACTAACACAGTACAGCAGAGCTAAATTTTGGCCTTATTACAAACACATCTGCAGTTGTCCTCTCACACTGCGGTCTGCTCTACAGAGTTGTGCATTATTACAAATAACATTATTTCAGCCTTCCCGTCACAGGCATCCAATGTGGGGGTAGGGGCAGTGCAGGTGAGCTGACAGCAAAATGTGTTGGTAATGAGACAAAGTTTAGATCTACTGTACTATTAGATGTGATCAGTATTATAGTTTAGGGTCCCGCCAGTGTTGCCTTTCCCCACGTCTAGGTATAGTGCCATATCTGATGTTGGGTGCTGGTGAATAAGGAGATATCTCTTAAACATATCAGTGTTTACATATACTAGCATTTGTAGGATCATATATAGCACCTTTCCACATTATAATTATTTCAGCTGATGCAGGCCATAGCTGATAAGGTAGCTTCTCTCATCCCTTTTTCTTAGGCCTCTTTCACACGGACGTGTCAAAGGTGCGTATTGCCCTCTGTGTGCCGTGTTTATGGCACACGTGTGTTATCACGGATAACACACAGAGAACACACGGAGAACGGGAACTTTCTGCTCACCTGTCCCTGGCGTTGCTGTCCGTGGTGCTGATCTTTGGTGTACGGTCCTGCCGACTCCCTGCTACTGTTGCTTCCGGGCTGCACTGGAGTGAATATGCGATGAGCATAATGAGCGGGGTCGGAAGCAAGTGACAGCAGCAGCAGAGACAGGAGGGCAGGAGAAGGTGAGTATAGAAATTCTTTCTTTATCGTTCCTATGGGAGACCCAGACATTGGGTGTATAGCTTCTGCCTCCGGAGGACACACAAAGTACTACAATCAAAAGTGTAGCTCCTCCCTCTGAGCTTATACACCCCCTGGAGAACCAGATCTAGCCAGTTTATCGCTTTGTGTTCAGGAGGCATACATCCACACATGCATTCTCATCTGATTTTTTATTTTTGGAAAGAGTTTAAAGAAAAGCGGGTCCAAGCCTGGACCCCCGGCATGTCCCTTCTCACCCCACTGTGTCGGCGGTGCTGTTAAGGTTGATTCCAAGGCTGGAGCCTTACATGCCGTGCTCCTTCACCATCCCTCCTGGGCTCTGGCTTGAAGTGGGAGCCAGCACGGTTCTCCATGCTTGGCAGGAGACCGGTCTCCATCCGCAGCCCTTCAGGATCCTGCTGGACCGGAGCACCCATCCCCAGGGACTTGGAACCCTGCGTCTCAGCAAGCTAAGTACCTGAGACATTTATATATTGGGGGTCCCTGTACTTTATTGTGGTGGGAGAGTGTGCTGAGTGATTTTTATGACATTTCCGGCGGGTTCTCTGGCTGTCGCCTGAGAACCGCGCCGATGGTGCCTGCGCGCCGGCCGCACCGCTCAAATTTAGGCCCCGGCTTCGCCGGAGGCCTACTTTCGGTTTCACTGCCCTCGCATGTCATTCATGCAGAGGGACAGCGTGGCTCCGCCCAGCGGCCGTTCTGCACAGGGGAGGGACACTCCTCACTGGGTACATGTCTCCTCCCCTGTAAGTCTCTATGGCCCTCCAGATCCCGCTCTCAGAGTAGGTCCCGCCCCCTCCCTTCGCTCCGGCGCCATTTTCTCAGCGTTTTCTCTGCGATCAGCACTGGCTGCAGCATCCCTGCTGAGGTGCTTGGGGGTCCGGGCTTCGGGATCTGGAGGGCACACAACACCGCTCCAGCGGTCTGGTAAGCCACAACCTCTGGTTGTGGACCTCTGTATATACTCTCTGGGGGTCATTCTGGCAGAGCCCCCACTCCAGCAGCATGTCTCACACGAGGAGCAAGGCTCCAAAGCTGTATTCAGTGTGCACTGCATGTAAGCTCCTACTGCCTGAACCGAACACCTATCCACATTGTGATGCCTGCTCTAACCTGATGATGCCTCAGCCTGGAATCGCACCCCCAGTGGTCTCTCCGGCTGCTCCGGCTCCTGTGGCTGAACCCCCGGCTTGGGTAGAATCCTTATCTAGGTCTATCTCCCAGTCTTTTGCCGACTCCATGGGACAGCTGTCCAGGACTTTGCTGAACATGCATCAGCCCCCTTCACAGGGTGCCTCTGCTGCTAGGGCTCTCTCAGCGGAGCTCACAGAGGATTCCTCATCTGGTCCCAGACCCCGTCCTCCTAAGAAGAGACGCAGGGCTCCCTCTCCTTCCACGTCCCGCGGCTCTGTTTCAGAACCTGACTCGCGGGACGAGGAGGATGCCTTTACAGGGGGCTCGGAGGCTAACTCCATGTGCCCCATTGATCTGTCTGAAAGTGGCTCAGATGTTAGTGATTTGATTGCGTCCATTAATTCTGTACTGGATCTCAATCCGCCAGTATCAGAGGAGCAACCCTCTCTGGCAGAAAAGCACCAGTTTACCTCGCCTAAGAGGACAAAGAGTGTGTTCTTTAACCACTCCAGTTTTCAGGCCGCTGTGACCAAACCTAGGGCCTGTCCTGACAAACGCTTCCCAAAGCGTAGTTCTGATGACTGTTTTCCCTTTCCACCCGAGGTGGTTAAGGAGTGGGCTCATTCACCAAAGGTAGACCCCCCGGTGTCTAGACTCTCAGCCCGGACCGTTGTATCAGTGGCTGATGGCACCTCTCTTAAGGATTCCACTGACCGCCAGGCTGACCTTCTGGCCAAATCTGTATATGAGGCGGCAGGGGCCTCGTTCTCCCCAACTTTTGCAGCAGTGTGGGCTCTCAAAGCCATCTCTGCTTCTCTGGAGGAGATGCATTCCCTCACCAGGGAATCTATGCCCGAAATGGTTACCTTAACTTCCCAAGCTTCAGCTTTTTCATCCTTTGCCATGTCTGCCATGCTGGAGGCTTCTCACCGCACTGCGGTGGCTTCGGCTAATTCCCTCGCTATCCGCAGGATCTTGTGGCTTCGAGAGTGGAAGGCAGATGCTTCCTCAAAGAAGTTCCTTGCTGGACTCCCTTTTGCTGGGTCCAGGCTGTTCGGTGAACAGCTGGATGAAATTATTAAGGAGGCTACTGGCGGGAAGAGTACTTCCATGCCACAAACCAAAACCAGGAAACCTGTCCAGGGTAGGAATCAGTCGAGGTTTCGTTCCTTTCGTTCCTCCAACTGGTCGTCCTCTAAGCCCTCGGCCTCGTCCACTAACTCAGCCAAGGACCAAAAATCCAACTGGCGCACAAAAGCGCGTCCACAGAAGACCGCAGGAGCTGCTGCCACTAAGGCAGCCTCCTCTTGACTATCTGTCCGCGCCAGCAACGTCCTTAGTCGGTGGCAGGCTCTCCCACTTTGGCGACGTGTGGTTTCAACATGTCTCCGATCAGTGGGTGCGGGATATCATCTCCCACGGCTACAGGATAGAATTCTCCAGCCCGCCAAACAGATTTTTTCTGTCAACTCCCCCCTGCTCCAAGGCCGCCGCCTTCTCTCAGGCCGTGGCATCCTTGCAGGCCAACGGGGTAATTGTACCGGTTCCCGCCCGGGAACGGTTCAGAGGTTTCTACTCAAATCTCTTCCTAGTCCCCAAAAAGGACGGTTCCTTCCGGCCCATCCTGGATCTCAAGCTTCTCAACAAGCATGTTCAGGTGCGGCATTTTCGCATGGAGTCTCTGCAGTCAGTCATTGCCTCAATGACCCAAGGGGATTTCCTGGCATCCATCGACATCAGAGATGCCTATCTGCATGTGCCAATTGCAGTTTCACACCAGCGTTGGCTACGTTTTGCAATCGGAGAGGAACATTTCCAATTCGTGGCTCTCCCCTTCGGGTTAGCCACGGCCCCTCGAGTATTCACCAAGTTCATGGCAGCAGTGGTTGCGGTTCTGCACCTCCAGGGGTTGGCAGTGATTCCTTACCTGGACGACCTTCTAGTCAAGGCTTCATCCAGCACAGACTGTCAGCGGAGTGTCTCGCTCACTCTCGCCACTCTAGCCCAATTCGGGTGGCTTGTCAATCTGCCCAAATCCACTCTGACTCCGACCCAGAGGCTCACGTACCTAGGGATGCAGTTCGAGACTTTGCCGGCACTTGTGAAGTTGCCCTTAATCAAACAGCAGTCCCTCCAACTGGCGGTGCGCTCTCTGCTGAGGCCCCGCCGTTATTCCATCAGGCACCTGATGCAGGTGCTGGGTCAGATGGTGGCGTCAATGGAGGCTGTTCCCTTTGCCCAGTTCCATCTGCGGCCACTGCAGCTGGACATTCTCCGCTGTTGGGACAAGCGGCCTTCCTCCTTGCACAGGTTAGTGGCTCTGTCGCCACAGACCAGGAGCTCTCTTCAGTGGTGGCTTCGGCCCCTCTCTCTGTCTCAGGGGCGCTCCTTCCTGGCCCCGTCCTGGGTGATCCTCACCACGGATGCCAGCCTATCCGGCTGGGGAGCAGTATGTCTCCACCACCGAGCGCAGGGCACTTGGACTCCGTCCGAGTCAGCCCTCTCGATCAATGTGCTGGAAACCAGAGCCGTGCTTCTGGCTCTCCTAGCTTTTCACCACCTATTGGCGGGCAAGCACATCCGAGTCCAGTCAGACAACGCGACAGCGGTTGCCTACATCAATCACCAAGGCGGGACACGCAGCCGCCTGGCAATGTTGGAGGTACAACGCATCCTTCAATGGACGGAGGACTCCAAGTCCACCATATCCGCAGTCCACATCCCAGGCGTGGAAAACTGGGAAGCAGATTATCTCAGCCGTCAAACCGTGGACAGTGGCGAGTGGTCCCTGCATCCGGCAGTGTTTCAGTCAATCTGCCGCAAGTGGGGCACTCCGGAAGTGGACCTAATGGCATCCCGTCACAACAACAAGGTTCCGGTTTACGTGGCTCGCTCCCACGATCCTCAGGCCTTCGCCGCGGACGCTCTGGTTCAAGACTGGTCCCAGTTTCGTCTGTCCTACGTGTTTCACCCTCTAGCTCTCTTGCCCAGAGTTCTGCGCAAGATGAGAATGGAGGGCCGTCGAGTCATCCTCATTGCTCCGGACTGGCCCAGGCGAGCTTGGTACCCAGACCTGCTCCATCTGTCCGTAGAGGTGCCGTGGCATCTTCCGGACCGTCCAGACCTTCTCTCACAAGGTCCGTTTTTCCGACAGAATTCTGCGGCTCTCAGATTGACGGCGTGGCTCTTGAGTCCTGGATCTTGACGGCTTCTGGTAATCCCCCCTGAGGTCATCTCCACTATGACTCGGGCCCGGAAGTCTTCCTCTGCCAAGATCTATCACAGGACTTGGAAAATTTTCCTGTCCTGGTGTCGCTCTTCTGGCCATCCTCCTTTGCCTTTTTCCTTGCCGACCCTTCTGTCCTTTCTACAGTCCGGTCTGCAGCTGGGACTGTCCCTCAACTCTCTTAAGGGACAAGTCTCGGCTCTGTCAGTGCTGTTCCAGCGGCGTATCGCCCGGCTGGCTCAGGTCCGCACCTTCTTGCAGGGCGCGTCTCACATCATTTCGCCTTACCGGCGGCCCTTGGATCCCTGGGACCTCAATTTGGTTCTCACGGTTTTGCAGAAAACCCCCCTTTGAGCCTCTTAGGGAGGTTTCTTTGTTTCATCTTTCACAGAAAGTGGTCTTTCTAGTGGCCATAACTTCCCTCAGGAGAGTCTCTGATTTGGCTGCGCTCTCTTCAGAGTCACCTTTTTTGGTTTTTCATCAAGACAAGGTGGTTCTCCGTCCAACTCCGGACTTTCTCCCTAAGGTGGTTTCTCCTTTCCACCTTAAGCAGGACATTACCCTACCTTCCTTTTGTCCGGCTCCTGTTTATCGCTTTGAGAAAGCGTTGCATACTCTGGATCTGGTGCGGGCGCTCCGGATCTATGTGTCTCGCACCGCTGCTCTTAGGCGGTGCACCTCTCTTTTTGTGCTAACCACAGGTTGGCGTAAGGGCCTCTCTGCTTCTAAGCCGACCTTAGCCCATTGGATTAGGTCGACCATTTCGGATGCCTACCAGTGTTCTCAGGTGCCTCCCCCGCTGGGGATCAAGGCACACTCGACCAGAGCTGTCGGTGCCTCTTGGGCTTTCAGGCACTAGGCTACGGCTCAGCAAGTCTGTCAGGCTGCCACTTGGACTAGCCTGCATACCTTTTCAAAGCACTACCAAGTGCATGCTCATGCTTCGGCAGATGCGAGCTTGGGCAGACGCATCCTTCAGGCGGCTGTCGCCTATTTGTGAAGTTAGGCTCCGCCTACTTCTCAGTTTTTCTGTTTATTCCCACCCATGGACTGCTTTGAGACGTCCCAATGTCTGGGTCTCCCATAGGAACGATAAAGAAAAAGAGTATTTTGTTTACTTACCGTAAATTCTTTTTCTTATAGTTCCGTATTGGGAGACCCAGCACCCTCCCTGTTGCCTGTTGGCAGTTTCTTGTTCCGCGTGTTATCACCGGCTGTTGTCGTGGACAGAGTCTCCGGTTGTTCCGGTTCTTGCTCTGTTTTTACTTGTGGGTGGCTATTCTCCTTCAGCTTTTGCACTAAACTGGCTAGATCTGGTTCTCCAGGGGGTGTATAAGCTCAGAGGGAGGAGCTACACTTTTGAGTGTAGTACTTTGTGTGTCCTCCGGAGGCAGAAGCTATACACCCAATGTCTGGGTCTCCCAATATGGAACTATAAGAAAAAGAATTTACGAAAGTAAACAAAATTCTCTTTTTTTTATTTCACAGATATGTGTGTTTTATCCGGTGCGTGTCACATGAATCACATCCGTGCAGTTCGGGTGACACCCATGATGCCGTAGAAAAACGGACATGTCTACGTGTGGAGTACACGGACACACGTATGCTTCACACGGACACACGGTCCATGGCAAAACACGCATGTGAGCTCAGACCCATGGATTTTAATAAGTCTACGTGTGCCTGTGTCTCCGGCACGTGAGGAAACTGACCAAACACGTACCGGAGACACGGACGTGTGATGGAAGCCTTAGTCTGATAAATGATAGGAAAGGAAAGATATCTATGTTGTTCCTGGAAACCTGTATCCCCCCAGTCGTGAAATTGAGTTTCCCACTTAAGTGGCAGTAGGGGGACTTATTTAGAGGTGGCCAACAAAAATATTGGAAAGTCATAGGGTTCATGCTAGTTTACCTTTAGGCCAGAGAAGAGACCAAAGTTATCTTCCAGCCCTAAATCATGGTGCTTCATTCTCAGGGTTGATAGTTCTCTTGGAGGTGGGACCCACACCAATGAAGAGATTTTCTGTGATGAGCAAACCTTTATCAGGGTCCTTCATAACCCCATTGTTGTTTCTTATGGCTTTTAAACCACATATCTTTTTATACTCTTCACCTCCCATACTAAGGAAGGAAACTAAACAGTGGGTCTTTCCAAACTTTGAGGAAGATCACGACAGTCAGAGTCACTAATAAACAATTGAAGTCCTGTTTGCGGTCTTTGTGCTCTGTAGATGTGGCTTGGCTTGCTTCCTTCCTTGGTGAATCTGTATTGTTGACAGAGTTGATTCTATGAAGCAATAAGATAATGAATGAGGCCAACATAGTCTTGGAAATTCTCTATAGACAGAAGACTCGGATTTTACACACTCTTCCGTACTGTTGGCTGTCACGCATCTTAGTTCCCAATTCTAAGGCTCTGGGATTATGCATTGGCGAGATTTATTAGGCTGCAAGTTTGTGATGGAAATGATTAATCCTCTGACTCTTTTTATCCTGCGTTTTCCTTGGCAATATTCTCGTGTTCACAGGTTTTAGCGGAGTGTTTGGAATGAATCAGCATGTTATGTGGCAGAAATTTTCTGTGGGGTTTTATTTTCTTTTAATCTTGACTCCTCTCATATAGAAAGCATCTGTCTGATAGACTGACAACTCCACTCCGTGAGCTGGGACAATATCCGTGATTGACTGCGTGCCGGGTGCCTGCTATTCGTCTTGTTGAGTTTTGATAGTTACAAAAAGATGCAAATATTGACCTAGTGCTCCGCCATTCAATGTCTGTGCAGCATGAATAATACGAAGTCAGGTTTTCCTCCCATGTCTGCTGGTTGCAGGCAATTCTTTATCATTGTGACACTTTATTTTCTGAAGAAATTTTATTTCTAAATATTAATTTTTTGGGGTTAACCGTATTTTTTATGATTTACATGTATATAGGAATGCATTGCATTGTTGCCAATCGTCCAGTAATTCCAGAACAGTCTGTAAAAATAAGGCACATTTTTACTCATTCATAAAAAAATAAAATAAATTTGAGGCGTCTGATTTTTTTTTTTTTTTTTTTTTTCTTTAAAAGCTTAAGAAACGTATACAGATTATTTTGATTGTAATTATTGTCATTTTAAAGTTCGCAGTGATGTCTTTAGATCAGAATTATGGTCTGTAGACCTGGATCACTCAATCTAATTGACTTTATTGGAAGGGAGGGGAATAATCTGAAGTCAGACACCTGGCCGGGGCTTAAAGGGGTATTCCCATGTCAAAGATCCTATTCCAATATCTAGTAGGTGTAATAATATTTGCAAATACCTTCAATTAGAAATGAACACGAGAGAACAAGAGTAAAGTGCAAAAATAGACATAATTTTTATTGAATACACAACAAGACAAATATTTCATTAAAATGGTGCACTACCAATAAATCCTAGGGATGCCGACATAAAAGATTAGACCAGTAGTTATAGCCAATCAGATAAGTAAAAAAAAAAAAAAAAAAACCCCACTAGTAAATATCTATATATATGGCAGCAACTAGCCTAAAAAGATCACAGTGGTTGGAAAAATACCCAGAAGAGGGGGGGACTGCAGAATGGGGTGTAAAATATGATCAGATCAAACCGTGGTTGCCCACCATGTAAGGGTGGGGAACCATGGTGATCCCGCTGGCTCTACTGTTACTGAACACTAATGCCCAGCAGAGAATCGGCATGGAGTAACAATATGGCACAAGTGTGCGATTAGAAAAAATTCCCTTACCTAAAGTGCTAAGGTGCAAACCAAACCAGCGCAGGAAAGCCAGCTGTAGACACAAGCAGTCCCTATGGGGTGTAAGAAGGCATCCCTCAGATCATCCTAGGGTCTCCATCCGACGCGCGTTTCGCGGGGATAGCTTTATCAAGGTGGACTTTGGTTTTCCACCTTGATAAAGCTATCCCCGCGAAACGCGCGTCGGATGGAGACCCTAGGATGATCTGAGGGATGCCTTCTTACACCCCATAGGGACTGCTTGTGTCTACAGCTGGCTTTCCTGCGCTGGTTTGGTTTGCACCTTAGCACTTTAGGTAAGGGAATTTTTTCTAATCGCACACTTGTGCCATATTGTTACTCCATGCCGATTCTCTGCTGGGCATTAGTGTTCAGTAACAGTAGAGCCAGCGGGATCACCATGGTTCCCCACCCTTACATGGTGGGCAACCACGGTTTGATCTGATCATATTTTACACCCCATTCTGCAGTCCCCCCCTCTTCTGGGTATTTTTCCAACCACTGTGATCTTTTTAGGCTAGTTGCTGCCATATATATAGATATTTACTAGTGGGTTTTTTTTTTTTTTTTTTTGACTTATCTGATTGGCTATAACTAATGGTCTAATCTTTTATGTCGGCATCCCTAGGATTTATTGTTAGTGCACCATTTTAATGAAATATTTGTCTTGTTGTGTATTCAATAAAAATGATGTCTATTTTTGCACTTTACTCTTGTTCTCTCGTGTTCATTCCTGTAATGAGTAGTGCTGGCACCTTCCCTGCCTAAATCAGGGAGGCTTGGTGCTCATTATCTAATGGCTCTTGATGTGAGTTATGTTTTGTTTCTTCAATTAGAAATGTAGTATAGTTCTTTGCTGCTTATGTGCTGGGCATTGCAGCATGGGTATCCATGGTTATGATCACTAGCAGTCTCACTATGAGTGGTCATACCTCTGGTTACTTAAACTACTGCAATGCCCTGCATATGAGGTCTGTAACACAGCTAACCAGGAGAACTATACTGAATTTGTTAATTGGAGGTCTTTACTAATATTATTATTATTATTATTCCTACTACATATTGGGATAGCATCTTGGAGATGACAATACCCCTTAAACTCCTTTCAGGTTAAAGGATTGGTCTTGTTAAAATTGAGCATGTCTCATACTGGTTTCCTCCAAAATATGCCTTGGAGGAAAGTCAAAAGATACCGACTTTACACATAAGAAGGTCAGGTATCTTGCCAAAATTGTCAGAATTGTTCAATATTGGTATGTATTGCTGCCGTAATTGGAGGAAAGTTAATTAGCTACCGATCATTAATGAGACCCTATCATTGACACTTAGATGCAGATGTAGCAATTTTTTTTTTTATCAAAATTTTCTTATTCAGTCCATGCTTCTCAAACTTTGTGTTCCTTGTGTGTCTAGATCAGTGAATTGTTAAGACTTATTGCTCTCAAGAATTCCCTAGAGTAGGACAATATATTTCCTACACATAGGTGCCTCCTAGAACATACTCTTCAGTACTCAGTCAGTGGGGAAATATCAACCAAATATTAATAATGGCATTGAAGTGTCAATGATTAGGTCTCATGAATGGTCGGTAGCTAATTTAACTTACCTCCAATTACGGCAGCATGCTGTAACCATAAAATAATCTCATAATGTCTTTGGGTGCAAATAGTCTTTTGTGTCTCACCTTATTCTCTCCCATGGTCCTGCACGTCTCTGTCCTACTAACCGGAACTCCAATTATAGCCGATTGTCATCGGGCACTTAAGTGTATTCCTCTTCATGTACTAATCTCTGCAGTCAGGACTGATGTGTGTAGGCCTGTGTACCTGGAACAAATCTAATTTAGGGGAGGTAAGTTTGGCAAAAAAATGTGCCAAATAAAAACTAGAATGTTATTTTCTCCTTGTACTTTTAATTTGGGCATGCATTCTAGTGCATTTTGCAGCTACAAATATCTTTGAAATATGTGCTATAAATTGTGAAGACCTTGGTGTATGTCTCATGTAGTTCTTATGCTCCAGGGCAAAGCTCTGATATTTCAGTGTCCAGCCTCCCCCTTTAAGGCT
Organism: Anomaloglossus baeobatrachus; assembly: GCF_048569485.1. NCBI lineage: Eukaryota > Metazoa > Chordata > Amphibia > Anura > Aromobatidae > Anomaloglossus > Anomaloglossus baeobatrachus. Next base: position 3,563 of record NW_027444520.1, on the reverse strand, counting down.
GGGGCTACACGGGGGACTACTGCGATCCTCGCATGACACTCAGCTCACGCTGGCAGCACAGCGATCGGACCACAGCTGCGGAGGGGCGGGCTGGCGCTGCGGTGGGCATTGCCATTCTCGCTCTACACTCGCAGTACACCAGTGTACTGCGGTGCAGTGTGATTTTTCTCTTGTCCCATAGACTTGAATGAGTGCGAGAGAAACAAGGATCGCATTACACTCTCAGCATGCTGCGACTGTTTTTTGTCCGATTAGGAAAATAATCGCTCATGGCACATAGGCTAATATTGGTCCGAGTGGAATGCGATGTTTTATCGCATTCCACTTGCTCCGATTTTCATGCCGTGTGTCTTAGGCCTAACATGTAGTATTTAGTGCTGCATAGATCATTTTCACACTATTGACATCATTACTCTTACAAGTATATGGTCATTGCTTTCTAAAGGGTTTTTTTCCTGCTATTTTTCTCCAGTGACTCTTAAAGTTATCGCTACGCTCCTTCGGAATTCTCCTCCATCCCAAGAGGTTATGGAGGTGAGGAGGATGTTCCTCTCCGACATGATAAAACTTTTTAATAACAGCAGAGAAAACCGAAGGTATGTGGCTTAGCTTTGTACTGGGAGACCACCTATGTTAACATAATGTAATGTGATAATGAAATGCATGCTGGTATGGGGAAGCAAGTAATGAAATCCTCTGGATATAATGCATGGAGTAGATGGTGTCTGTTGGAAAGAGTTGTGAAAAAGCTGCCGTACTAGAGTCCTGTGACCTTCCTGCTGGGATAGCCGGTGTGTTGTCATTCTGACGTGACATACGCTTACTAATCAGAAGAGGTGGCGGGATTCCAGGCAGTAGGAGTAGGTCCAGAGTACTCTAGTGTGGTGACTACGGACGACTAACACGGTTGCTGAATCAGGGTCCTGTGGTCTTTTTGCTCAGGTCTGCTGCTGAATTAAGTTCTGGGGTGTGTTTTTTTTTTTTTTTTGTTTTTTTTTATATATATTAATATATTTAAATCTGACACTTTTGTAGCTGGATGTACATGATCAAGTGCATAGTGACAGTCAAGCAGCTTCCCCACCAAATACCCAAAGTGTTTTGTTTTTTTTTTTCTTTCCAACACGTATGTGTATCTAATTCCTAAATATCGGTTTGTATTGAGTTTGATATAGTTTCTTCCTAATATAGGTAGTCTGGTAACTTGATTTGCATATGGACCTCTTAAACCCTTGGTGTGGAATCTGTTTTGGTGTATGTGTTGGTGGGTTTAGCTTGCATAATGGTAATCTCTCAGTGGATTTAGATTACTATGGGTTTCAACCTTCAAAGTTTGCCCACCGTCCCCAATACTGCCATAATAACTATACTGTATATTCTCCTATTGATCCCTGCCGTTCCTGTGCTACATCGCCCTCCCCAAAAATCTGTTTACCCAGCTCACAAATTCCCCATATGACGACTGTAGTCAATCTCCAGCCTCCGACGTCTTGTGCTATGTAACAAATATGAAATATTGGCTCTTCAGAATAGCTGTGCCATCATCCATGAACATTTCACCATCATCTCACATTGTGAAGCTAGGGAACTAAGTAATAATGTATGTTGTCTTATTATTGGGATGTTATAATCCCCTTGGTGTGTCCTTTCTGTTCTTTCCGCAGGAGTTTGCTGCAGTGTTCAGTTTGGCAGGAATGGATGCTGTCCTTGTGCTACTTCAGCCCCCAAAATACAGAGGAGCAGAAGATTACAGAAATGGTGTACGCCATCTTTCGCATCCTGCTTTACCATGCAATTAAATATGAGTGGGGTGGCTGGCGTGTTTGGGTGGATACGATCTCAATCACCCATTCTAAGGTAATTATGTAGACTCTTCATGTCCTATAAATGCATATTTCTATAATGAGATCCATCCTGGTTGCTTTTACTGCTTTGCCGTAGCTTTATCGCAGGTTTGTTCTTTCCATGCTGACACAGCAAACAGCTCTCTGTATACTTTTTGTACTAATTTCTAATTTTTGGGGTGCTTTAGGTTGTGTACGCAATTCCATATGTAACTGATAGGATATACTTTCAGCACATAGCATTCTGTTTAAGTTGGCTCACCAGTACATATCACATTACTGTACTCAATTATTAGCCAAGTGAGTATTTTGACTGTATAATTTTACATCTTGAACATTTATAAAGATTATAAAACATAAACAGTGATCTCTCAGTTTCGGAATGACAAAAATAACATCACATTGTAGATTTCATTGGAACTCTATAAGCTATCCTTATGCTAACACTCCATGACAAACCATACACTAGAAATCAGAGTTCCAGCTAAACATGTCTTCCTGATAATTGACAAGACCACTCTCGGCATAAAACAATCCCCTTTTAAGTTATTGAATAAACATTTAAGAAAAAGTAGAAAACTAGAAAAAAAAAAAGAACAGATATAAGCTTAGAAAAGAAGGAATCAAATAGAGTGAAGAAAGTAGGGTAAAGAGGGGGTGGGGGAAAAAAGTGTGTGGGGAGAGGGGAAGACAAGGTATGTCACCATTTCTCATCCCAAATAACCTGCCAGACTCACCGTGAACTCAGGAGACTCCATGAACGTAATCCACGGTCCCCACACTGTGATAAATTTTTCCGTGAGCCCATTAAGTTCAGCTGTGAGTTCCTCCATTCTCTGGAGGTTTGCCATCTCCTCTACCCAGTCAGCTAACGTGGGGCATCTAGTCTGTTTCCAGTATCTGGGAATAATTATACGGGCTGCCGCTAAACAAAATCGCAGCAGGTCCCTCTTTTGTGACTTGAATGAACCTGGGAGGATAGAGAGGAGGGCCACCTGGGGAGATCTCTCCACCTCATCCCCACTCATCTTTTTATACAGAGAAAACACAGTCCCAGAATGGTTGCAATTTAGCACAGCTCCACCATATATGTAACATAGACCCTTTTTCTGTACCACATCTCCAGCACATGTCGGACACTGAGGGAAAGATAGCATGCAATTTGGTTGGGTATTGGTACCACCTTGTGAGAATTTTATAGTTTTTCTCTTGGGCGGCACAAGCCAGAGAAAGTTTGTGGGTCCACAGAAACGCCCTGCTCCATCTGTCCTCCGAAATGTCCTCTCCCAGTTCCTCTCCCCATCTATAGACAAATTTGGGTTTGTCCGACATGTCTCTCTGGTTCAGCATTTTATAAATAAGAGAGATGACATGCCCAGGTGACGAACCCTGCAAGAACAATTTCTCAAATGGAGTAGGGGGGGTCCTCAACTTCCTCTCCCTGTCCTGGTTGGATAGAAACGATTTCAGCTGCATATATTCTATCCAGGAAACCTCTCTCCCTGTGGCCCGTAGAGATGCATAAGGGGGCAGTGTATTTCCCTGGAGCACATGAAAAAAACGAGTTTCCTCCACCCGAGCATATCCCAGAAATGTATTGGAATGAAGCCCCGGAGGGAAATCCTGGTTGCCAAAGAGGGGGGTAAGTGGACCCCTCCCCTGTGAGAGAGAACCCCTCTTAACCTCACCGTCCCACATCCCCATCACTGTCCAAATAAA
>NW_027444519.1:0-21700 GCF_048569485.1 Anomaloglossus baeobatrachus | reverse complement strand
AACCTGACCAACTCGGCTATGTCCCCGTGCTGCAGTTCTCTGTCTTATCTAGATCATTTGCAATTGAATGGAATAGATCCCTTTTGGACAAAGTGGATTCACCTGCTGCTGCAGTGACCACAGGTGTGATAACATCTAGAATTGGCATCTGGTGCGATCTCTCCGCTTCCACTCCAAAGAAAGTTACCTGTTTATTCCTATCATGCATTGGTTTTTGGGGTTTTCTTTGAGTAATGATGATCTCTTTAGTAGTCTGTTGGCGCCCTCTCCTGGAGGAATAGTTTGCTTGCTCTTGGACATTCTAAAAGAGAGGTCATGATAGACATTGAGCTTCTGAGCTCAATTGGGGACAGTCATGGGTGATGAATGTTTGCAACCTACTGCGAAGCCTCATACCGCAATATAAGGAACGTCAAATACTAAGAAAGGGCGGCCTATGAAAGAATTACTACTTTCAATAAGTACACTTAAACGGCTAATTGGGAATAGAAAAACTGTAAAAAGCCCTCTGAGAAAGCCCCCCTCTAACCTTTGATAGTAAGCTTTTCTGTAGTCTGCCTGTTGATGTATTTTCCGTTTGAACTGTGCACAACATGAAGAGACGGAACACTGGCGGCTTGTCACAATGCCCCCCGATGACATCACAATAGCGCTGCTGCCTAGAAAACAAGCTGCGCAGAAGAAGTTGTTCTTTGGGTGGGAGGGTGGGCTAGTGGAAGGAGGGGGCAATCTCTTTTTTTCCCGGGTGGTAGGGGGATGACAGGAGAAGGGAAGCGGGTGGTGAGAAAGGTACAGAGGGCAGGGTTTGGGGGCTGGGAAGGAAAGGGAAAAGATTAGGGTTTGGGGATGATGAAAGGGCTTTCTACGGGTAAGGATGGCAAAGGGTGGCAGTGACGGAAAGTCAGGCAACCTGTCCTGTCCGTCTTTTTGTATCGTGAATTGGAAAGACTGCAAGGGGGAGGGGAGTTGCTTGCGCCCTAAAGGAGGAGTTATTCAGATTCATTGCAGTGGGCGGCGGCTGCAAAACGCACCATTCTTCTTGTTTTGGCTCTGCAAAGCAGCCTTTTCAAGGGTTGGCTTGGGTGACAAAATGTCTTGTGTAGGCGTGGGTTTGTCTCCCTCTCGCTCTCTCTCCCTAAGATGTGTCCGGCATAGGCCAGGGTGCCACTCGAGGCCCAAACCAATTCTGGTTATCGCTTCTCGGCCTTTTGGCTAAGATCAAGTGTAGTATCTGTTCTTATCAGTTTAATATCTGATACGTCCCCTATCTGGGGACCATATATTAAATGGATTTTTAGAACAGGGAGATGGAAAAAGAGCTTGCTCTGTCCACTCCACGCATTGACCTGGTATTGCAGTACCTCCAGGAACGGTGCACCCCTTCTTAACCCAGTTTCCAAAAGCAGAACTCAATTCACCTGATTCATATTAGCCCGATTTAATGAATTGGAAGAAAGCATACGTCTTCATATGCACCTCAATTTGGCCCATTCACTTTTCACACTTCCTCCTTTTGTTTTTTATCTTTCACACTTTTGACTTTCTTTATTCATCCAAATAGCAAACTCATCACCACTCAACCTGACCAACTCGGCTATGTCCCCGTGCTGCAGTTCTCTGTCTTATCTAGATCATTTGCAATTGAATGGAATAGATCCCTTTTGGACAAAGTGGATTCACCTGCTGCTGCAGTGACCACAGGTGTGATAACATCTAGAATTGGCATCTGGTGCGATCTCTCCGCTTCCACTCCAAAGAAAGTTACCTGTTTATTCCTATCATGCATTGGTTTTTGGGGTTTTCTTTGAGTAATGATGATCTCTTTAGTAGTCTGTTGGCGCCCTCTCCTGGAGGAATAGTTTGCTTGCTCTTGGACATTCTAAAAGAGAGGTCATGATAGACATTGAGCTTCTGAGCTCAATTGGGGACAGTCATGGGTGATGAATGTTTGCAACCTACTGCGAAGCCTCATACCGCAATATAAGGAACGTCAAATACTAAGAAAGGGCGGCCTATGAAAGAATTACTACTTTCAATAAGTACACTTAAACGGCTAATTGGGAATAGAAAAACTGTAAAAAGCCCTCTGAGAAAGCCCCCCTCTAACCTTTGATAGTAAGCTTTTCTGTAGTCTGCCTGTTGATGTATTTTCCGTTTGAACTGTGCACAACATGAAGAGACGGAACACTGGCGGCTTGTCACAATGCCCCCCGATGACATCACAATAGCGCTGCTGCCTAGAAAACAAGCTGCGCAGAAGAAGTTGTTCTTTGGGTGGGAGGGTGGGCTAGTGGAAGGAGGGGGCAATCTCTTTTTTTCCCGGGTGGTAGGGGGATGACAGGAGAAGGGAAGCGGGTGGTGAGAAAGGTACAGAGGGCAGGGTTTGGGGGCTGGGAAGGAAAGGGAAAAGATTAGGGTTTGGGGATGATGAAAGGGCTTTCTACGGGTAAGGATGGCAAAGGGTGGCAGTGACGGAAAGTCAGGCAACCTGTCCTGTCCGTCTTTTTGTATCGTGAATTGGAAAGACTGCAAGGGGGAGGGGAGTTGCTTGCGCCCTAAAGGAGGAGTTATTCAGATTCATTGCAGTGGGCGGCGGCTGCAAAACGCACCATTCTTCTTGTTTTGGCTCTGCAAAGCAGCCTTTTCAAGGGTTGGCTTGGGTGACAAAATGTCTTGTGTAGGCGTGGGTTTGTCTCCCTCTCGCTCTCTCTCCCTAAGATGTGTCCGGCATAGGCCAGGGTGCCACTCGAGGCCCAAACCAATTCTGGTTATCGCTTCTCGGCCTTTTGGCTAAGATCAAGTGTAGTATCTGTTCTTATCAGTTTAATATCTGATACGTCCCCTATCTGGGGACCATATATTAAATGGATTTTTAGAACAGGGAGATGGAAAAAGAGCTTGCTCTGTCCACTCCACGCATTGACCTGGTATTGCAGTACCTCCAGGAACGGTGCACCCCTTCTTAACCCAGTTTCCAAAAGCAGAACTCAATTCACCTGATTCATATTAGCCCGATTTAATGAATTGGAAGAAAGCATACGTCTTCATATGCACCTCAATTTGGCCCATTCACTTTTCACACTTCCTCCTTTTGTTTTTTATCTTTCACACTTTTGACTTTCTTTATTCATCCAAATAGCAAACTCATCACCACTCAACCTGACCAACTCGGCTATGTCCCCGTGCTGCAGTTCTCTGTCTTATCTAGATCATTTGCAATTGAATGGAATAGATCCCTTTTGGACAAAGTGGATTCACCTGCTGCTGCAGTGACCACAGGTGTGATAACATCTAGAATTGGCATCTGGTGCGATCTCTCCGCTTCCACTCCAAAGAAAGTTACCTGTTTATTCCTATCATGCATTGGTTTTTGGGGTTTTCTTTGAGTAATGATGATCTCTTTAGTAGTCTGTTGGCGCCCTCTCCTGGAGGAATAGTTTGCTTGCTCTTGGACATTCTAAAAGAGAGGTCATGATAGACATTGAGCTTCTGAGCTCAATTGGGGACAGTCATGGGTGATGAATGTTTGCAACCTACTGCGAAGCCTCATACCGCAATATAAGGAACGTCAAATACTAAGAAAGGGCGGCCTATGAAAGAATTACTACTTTCAATAAGTACACTTAAACGGCTAATTGGGAATAGAAAAACTGTAAAAAGCCCTCTGAGAAAGCCCCCCTCTAACCTTTGATAGTAAGCTTTTCTGTAGTCTGCCTGTTGATGTATTTTCCGTTTGAACTGTGCACAACATGAAGAGACGGAACACTGGCGGCTTGTCACAATGCCCCCCGATGACATCACAATAGCGCTGCTGCCTAGAAAACAAGCTGCGCAGAAGAAGTTGTTCTTTGGGTGGGAGGGTGGGCTAGTGGAAGGAGGGGGCAATCTCTTTTTTTCCCGGGTGGTAGGGGGATGACAGGAGAAGGGAAGCGGGTGGTGAGAAAGGTACAGAGGGCAGGGTTTGGGGGCTGGGAAGGAAAGGGAAAAGATTAGGGTTTGGGGATGATGAAAGGGCTTTCTACGGGTAAGGATGGCAAAGGGTGGCAGTGACGGAAAGTCAGGCAACCTGTCCTGTCCGTCTTTTTGTATCGTGAATTGGAAAGACTGCAAGGGGGAGGGGAGTTGCTTGCGCCCTAAAGGAGGAGTTATTCAGATTCATTGCAGTGGGCGGCGGCTGCAAAACGCACCATTCTTCTTGTTTTGGCTCTGCAAAGCAGCCTTTTCAAGGGTTGGCTTGGGTGACAAAATGTCTTGTGTAGGCGTGGGTTTGTCTCCCTCTCGCTCTCTCTCCCTAAGATGTGTCCGGCATAGGCCAGGGTGCCACTCGAGGCCCAAACCAATTCTGGTTATCGCTTCTCGGCCTTTTGGCTAAGATCAAGTGTAGTATCTGTTCTTATCAGTTTAATATCTGATACGTCCCCTATCTGGGGACCATATATTAAATGGATTTTTAGAACAGGGAGATGGAAAAAGAGCTTGCTCTGTCCACTCCACGCATTGACCTGGTATTGCAGTACCTCCAGGAACGGTGCACCCCTTCTTAACCCAGTTTCCAAAAGCAGAACTCAATTCACCTGATTCATATTAGCCCGATTTAATGAATTGGAAGAAAGCATACGTCTTCATATGCACCTCAATTTGGCCCATTCACTTTTCACACTTCCTCCTTTTGTTTTTTATCTTTCACACTTTTGACTTTCTTTATTCATCCAAATAGCAAACTCATCACCACTCAACCTGACCAACTCGACTATGTCCCCGTGCTGCAGTTCTCTGTCTTATCTAGATCATTTGCAATTGAATGGAATAGATCCCTTTTGGACAAAGTGGATTCACCTGCTGCTGCAGTGACCACAGGTGTGATAACATCTAGAATTGGCATCTGGTGCGATCTCTCCGCTTCCACTCCAAAGAAAGTTACCTGTTTATTCCTATCATGCATTGGTTTTTGGGGTTTTCTTTGAGTAATGATGATCTCTTTAGTAGTCTGTTGGCGCCCTCTCCTGGAGGAATAGTTTGCTTGCTCTTGGACATTCTAAAAGAGAGGTCATGATAGACATTGAGCTTCTGAGCTCAATTGGGGACAGTCATGGGTGATGAATGTTTGCAACCTACTGCGAAGCCTCATACCGCAATATAAGGAACGTCAAATACTAAGAAAGGGCGGCCTATGAAAGAATTACTACTTTCAATAAGTACACTTAAACGGCTAATTGGGAATAGAAAAACTGTAAAAAGCCCTCTGAGAAAGCCCCCCTCTAACCTTTGATAGTAAGCTTTTCTGTAGTCTGCCTGTTGATGTATTTTCCGTTTGAACTGTGCACAACATGAAGAGACGGAACACTGGCGGCTTGTCACAATGCCCCCCGATGACATCACAATAGCGCTGCTGCCTAGAAAACAAGCTGCGCAGAAGAAGTTGTTCTTTGGGTGGGAGGGTGGGCTAGTGGAAGGAGGGGGCAATCTCTTTTTTTCCCGGGTGGTAGGGGGATGACAGGAGAAGGGAAGCGGGTGGTGAGAAAGGTACAGAGGGCAGGGTTTGGGGGCTGGGAAGGAAAGGGAAAAGATTAGGGTTTGGGGATGATGAAAGGGCTTTCTACGGGTAAGGATGGCAAAGGGTGGCAGTGACGGAAAGTCAGGCAACCTGTCCTGTCCGTCTTTTTGTATCGTGAATTGGAAAGACTGCAAGGGGGAGGGGAGTTGCTTGCGCCCTAAAGGAGGAGTTATTCAGATTCATTGCAGTGGGCGGCGGCTGCAAAACGCACCATTCTTCTTGTTTTGGCTCTGCAAAGCAGCCTTTTCAAGGGTTGGCTTGGGTGACAAAATGTCTTGTGTAGGCGTGGGTTTGTCTCCCTCTCGCTCTCTCTCCCTAAGATGTGTCCGGCATAGGCCAGGGTGCCACTCGAGGCCCAAACCAATTCTGGTTATCGCTTCTCGGCCTTTTGGCTAAGATCAAGTGTAGTATCTGTTCTTATCAGTTTAATATCTGATACGTCCCCTATCTGGGGACCATATATTAAATGGATTTTTAGAACAGGGAGATGGAAAAAGAGCTTGCTCTGTCCACTCCACGCATTGACCTGGTATTGCAGTACCTCCAGGAACGGTGCACCCCTTCTTAACCCAGTTTCCAAAAGCAGAACTCAATTCACCTGATTCATATTAGCCCGATTTAATGAATTGGAAGAAAGCATACGTCTTCATATGCACCTCAATTTGGCCCATTCACTTTTCACACTTCCTCCTTTTGTTTTTTATCTTTCACACTTTTGACTTTCTTTATTCATCCAAATAGCAAACTCATCACCACTCAACCTGACCAACTCGGCTATGTCCCCGTGCTGCAGTTCTCTGTCTTATCTAGATCATTTGCAATTGAATGGAATAGATCCCTTTTGGACAAAGTGGATTCACCTGCTGCTGCAGTGACCACAGGTGTGATAACATCTAGAATTGGCATCTGGTGCGATCTCTCCGCTTCCACTCCAAAGAAAGTTACCTGTTTATTCCTATCATGCATTGGTTTTTGGGGTTTTCTTTGAGTAATGATGATCTCTTTAGTAGTCTGTTGGCGCCCTCTCCTGGAGGAATAGTTTGCTTGCTCTTGGACATTCTAAAAGAGAGGTCATGATAGACATTGAGCTTCTGAGCTCAATTGGGGACAGTCATGGGTGATGAATGTTTGCAACCTACTGCGAAGCCTCATACCGCAATATAAGGAACGTCAAATACTAAGAAAGGGCGGCCTATGAAAGAATTACTACTTTCAATAAGTACACTTAAACGGCTAATTGGGAATAGAAAAACTGTAAAAAGCCCTCTGAGAAAGCCCCCCTCTAACCTTTGATAGTAAGCTTTTCTGTAGTCTGCCTGTTGATGTATTTTCCGTTTGAACTGTGCACAACATGAAGAGACGGAACACTGGCGGCTTGTCACAATGCCCCCCGATGACATCACAATAGCGCTGCTGCCTAGAAAACAAGCTGCGCAGAAGAAGTTGTTCTTTGGGTGGGAGGGTGGGCTAGTGGAAGGAGGGGGCAATCTCTTTTTTTCCCGGGTGGTAGGGGGATGACAGGAGAAGGGAAGCGGGTGGTGAGAAAGGTACAGAGGGCAGGGTTTGGGGGCTGGGAAGGAAAGGGAAAAGATTAGGGTTTGGGGATGATGAAAGGGCTTTCTACGGGTAAGGATGGCAAAGGGTGGCAGTGACGGAAAGTCAGGCAACCTGTCCTGTCCGTCTTTTTGTATCGTGAATTGGAAAGACTGCAAGGGGGAGGGGAGTTGCTTGCGCCCTAAAGGAGGAGTTATTCAGATTCATTGCAGTGGGCGGCGGCTGCAAAACGCACCATTCTTCTTGTTTTGGCTCTGCAAAGCAGCCTTTTCAAGGGTTGGCTTGGGTGACAAAATGTCTTGTGTAGGCGTGGGTTTGTCTCCCTCTCGCTCTCTCTCCCTAAGATGTGTCCGGCATAGGCCAGGGTGCCACTCGAGGCCCAAACCAATTCTGGTTATCGCTTCTCGGCCTTTTGGCTAAGATCAAGTGTAGTATCTGTTCTTATCAGTTTAATATCTGATACGTCCCCTATCTGGGGACCATATATTAAATGGATTTTTAGAACAGGGAGATGGAAAAAGAGCTTGCTCTGTCCACTCCACGCATTGACCTGGTATTGCAGTACCTCCAGGAACGGTGCACCCCTTCTTAACCCAGTTTCCAAAAGCAGAACTCAATTCACCTGATTCATATTAGCCCGATTTAATGAATTGGAAGAAAGCATACGTCTTCATATGCACCTCAATTTGGCCCATTCACTTTTCACACTTCCTCCTTTTGTTTTTTATCTTTCACACTTTTGACTTTCTTTATTCATCCAAATAGCAAACTCATCACCACTCAACCTGACCAACTCGGCTATGTCCCCGTGCTGCAGTTCTCTGTCTTATCTAGATCATTTGCAATTGAATGGAATAGATCCCTTTTGGACAAAGTGGATTCACCTGCTGCTGCAGTGACCACAGGTGTGATAACATCTAGAATTGGCATCTGGTGCGATCTCTCCGCTTCCACTCCAAAGAAAGTTACCTGTTTATTCCTATCATGCATTGGTTTTTGGGGTTTTCTTTGAGTAATGATGATCTCTTTAGTAGTCTGTTGGCGCCCTCTCCTGGAGGAATAGTTTGCTTGCTCTTGGACATTCTAAAAGAGAGGTCATGATAGACATTGAGCTTCTGAGCTCAATTGGGGACAGTCATGGGTGATGAATGTTTGCAACCTACTGCGAAGCCTCATACCGCAATATAAGGAACGTCAAATACTAAGAAAGGGCGGCCTATGAAAGAATTACTACTTTCAATAAGTACACTTAAACGGCTAATTGGGAATAGAAAAACTGTAAAAAGCCCTCTGAGAAAGCCCCCCTCTAACCTTTGATAGTAAGCTTTTCTGTAGTCTGCCTGTTGATGTATTTTCCGTTTGAACTGTGCACAACATGAAGAGACGGAACACTGGCGGCTTGTCACAATGCCCCCCGATGACATCACAATAGCGCTGCTGCCTAGAAAACAAGCTGCGCAGAAGAAGTTGTTCTTTGGGTGGGAGGGTGGGCTAGTGGAAGGAGGGGGCAATCTCTTTTTTTCCCGGGTGGTAGGGGGATGACAGGAGAAGGGAAGCGGGTGGTGAGAAAGGTACAGAGGGCAGGGTTTGGGGGCTGGGAAGGAAAGGGAAAAGATTAGGGTTTGGGGATGATGAAAGGGCTTTCTACGGGTAAGGATGGCAAAGGGTGGCAGTGACGGAAAGTCAGGCAACCTGTCCTGTCCGTCTTTTTGTATCGTGAATTGGAAAGACTGCAAGGGGGAGGGGAGTTGCTTGCGCCCTAAAGGAGGAGTTATTCAGATTCATTGCAGTGGGCGGCGGCTGCAAAACGCACCATTCTTCTTGTTTTGGCTCTGCAAAGCAGCCTTTTCAAGGGTTGGCTTGGGTGACAAAATGTCTTGTGTAGGCGTGGGTTTGTCTCCCTCTCGCTCTCTCTCCCTAAGATGTGTCCGGCATAGGCCAGGGTGCCACTCGAGGCCCAAACCAATTCTGGTTATCGCTTCTCGGCCTTTTGGCTAAGATCAAGTGTAGTATCTGTTCTTATCAGTTTAATATCTGATACGTCCCCTATCTGGGGACCATATATTAAATGGATTTTTAGAACAGGGAGATGGAAAAAGAGCTTGCTCTGTCCACTCCACGCATTGACCTGGTATTGCAGTACCTCCAGGAACGGTGCACCCCTTCTTAACCCAGTTTCCAAAAGCAGAACTCAATTCACCTGATTCATATTAGCCCGATTTAATGAATTGGAAGAAAGCATACGTCTTCATATGCACCTCAATTTGGCCCATTCACTTTTCACACTTCCTCCTTTTGTTTTTTATCTTTCACACTTTTGACTTTCTTTATTCATCCAAATAGCAAACTCATCACCACTCAACCTGACCAACTCGGCTATGTCCCCGTGCTGCAGTTCTCTGTCTTATCTAGATCATTTGCAATTGAATGGAATAGATCCCTTTTGGACAAAGTGGATTCACCTGCTGCTGCAGTGACCACAGGTGTGATAACATCTAGAATTGGCATCTGGTGCGATCTCTCCGCTTCCACTCCAAAGAAAGTTACCTGTTTATTCCTATCATGCATTGGTTTTTGGGGTTTTCTTTGAGTAATGATGATCTCTTTAGTAGTCTGTTGGCGCCCTCTCCTGGAGGAATAGTTTGCTTGCTCTTGGACATTCTAAAAGAGAGGTCATGATAGACATTGAGCTTCTGAGCTCAATTGGGGACAGTCATGGGTGATGAATGTTTGCAACCTACTGCGAAGCCTCATACCGCAATATAAGGAACGTCAAATACTAAGAAAGGGCGGCCTATGAAAGAATTACTACTTTCAATAAGTACACTTAAACGGCTAATTGGGAATAGAAAAACTGTAAAAAGCCCTCTGAGAAAGCCCCCCTCTAACCTTTGATAGTAAGCTTTTCTGTAGTCTGCCTGTTGATGTATTTTCCGTTTGAACTGTGCACAACATGAAGAGACGGAACACTGGCGGCTTGTCACAATGCCCCCCGATGACATCACAATAGCGCTGCTGCCTAGAAAACAAGCTGCGCAGAAGAAGTTGTTCTTTGGGTGGGAGGGTGGGCTAGTGGAAGGAGGGGGCAATCTCTTTTTTTCCCGGGTGGTAGGGGGATGACAGGAGAAGGGAAGCGGGGGGTGAGAAAGGTACAGAGGGCAGGGTTTGGGGGCTGGGAAGGAAAGGGAAAAGATTAGGGTTTGGGGATGATGAAAGGGCTTTCTACGGGTAAGGATGGCAAAGGGTGGCAGTGACGGAAAGTCAGGCAACCTGTCCTGTCCGTCTTTTTGTATCGTGAATTGGAAAGACTGCAAGGGGGAGGGGAGTTGCTTGCGCCCTAAAGGAGGAGTTATTCAGATTCATTGCAGTGGGCGGCGGCTGCAAAACGCACCATTCTTCTTGTTTTGGCTCTGCAAAGCAGCCTTTTCAAGGGTTGGCTTGGGTGACAAAATGTCTTGTGTAGGCGTGGGTTTGTCTCCCTCTCGCTCTCTCTCCCTAAGATGTGTCCGGCATAGGCCAGGGTGCCACTCGAGGCCCAAACCAATTCTGGTTATCGCTTCTCGGCCTTTTGGCTAAGATCAAGTGTAGTATCTGTTCTTATCAGTTTAATATCTGATACGTCCCCTATCTGGGGACCATATATTAAATGGATTTTTAGAACAGGGAGATGGAAAAAGAGCTTGCTCTGTCCACTCCACGCATTGACCTGGTATTGCAGTACCTCCAGGAACGGTGCACCCCTTCTTAACCCAGTTTCCAAAAGCAGAACTCAATTCACCTGATTCATATTAGCCCGATTTAATGAATTGGAAGAAAGCATACGTCTTCATATGCACCTCAATTTGGCCCATTCACTTTTCACACTTCCTCCTTTTGTTTTTTATCTTTCACACTTTTGACTTTCTTTATTCATCCAAATAGCAAACTCATCACCACTCAACCTGACCAACTCGGCTATGTCCCCGTGCTGCAGTTCTCTGTCTTATCTAGATCATTTGCAATTGAATGGAATAGATCCCTTTTGGACAAAGTGGATTCACCTGCTGCTGCAGTGACCACAGGTGTGATAACATCTAGAATTGGCATCTGGTGCGATCTCTCCGCTTCCACTCCAAAGAAAGTTACCTGTTTATTCCTATCATGCATTGGTTTTTGGGGTTTTCTTTGAGTAATGATGATCTCTTTAGTAGTCTGTTGGCGCCCTCTCCTGGAGGAATAGTTTGCTTGCTCTTGGACATTCTAAAAGAGAGGTCATGATAGACATTGAGCTTCTGAGCTCAATTGGGGACAGTCATGGGTGATGAATGTTTGCAACCTACTGCGAAGCCTCATACCGCAATATAAGGAACGTCAAATACTAAGAAAGGGCGGCCTATGAAAGAATTACTACTTTCAATAAGTACACTTAAACGGCTAATTGGGAATAGAAAAACTGTAAAAAGCCCTCTGAGAAAGCCCCCCTCTAACCTTTGATAGTAAGCTTTTCTGTAGTCTGCCTGTTGATGTATTTTCCGTTTGAACTGTGCACAACATGAAGAGACGGAACACTGGCGGCTTGTCACAATGCCCCCCGATGACATCACAATAGCGCTGCTGCCTAGAAAACAAGCTGCGCAGAAGAAGTTGTTCTTTGGGTGGGAGGGTGGGCTAGTGGAAGGAGGGGGCAATCTCTTTTTTTCCCGGGTGGTAGGGGGATGACAGGAGAAGGGAAGCGGGTGGTGAGAAAGGTACAGAGGGCAGGGTTTGGGGGCTGGGAAGGAAAGGGAAAAGATTAGGGTTTGGGGATGATGAAAGGGCTTTCTACGGGTAAGGATGGCAAAGGGTGGCAGTGACGGAAAGTCAGGCAACCTGTCCTGTCCGTCTTTTTGTATCGTGAATTGGAAAGACTGCAAGGGGGAGGGGAGTTGCTTGCGCCCTAAAGGAGGAGTTATTCAGATTCATTGCAGTGGGCGGCGGCTGCAAAACGCACCATTCTTCTTGTTTTGGCTCTGCAAAGCAGCCTTTTCAAGGGTTGGCTTGGGTGACAAAATGTCTTGTGTAGGCGTGGGTTTGTCTCCCTCTCGCTCTCTCTCCCTAAGATGTGTCCGGCATAGGCCAGGGTGCCACTCGAGGCCCAAACCAATTCTGGTTATCGCTTCTCGGCCTTTTGGCTAAGATCAAGTGTAGTATCTGTTCTTATCAGTTTAATATCTGATACGTCCCCTATCTGGGGACCATATATTAAATGGATTTTTAGAACAGGGAGATGGAAAAAGAGCTTGCTCTGTCCACTCCACGCATTGACCTGGTATTGCAGTACCTCCAGGAACGGTGCACCCCTTCTTAACCCAGTTTCCAAAAGCAGAACTCAATTCACCTGATTCATATTAGCCCGATTTAATGAATTGGAAGAAAGCATACGTCTTCATATGCACCTCAATTTGGCCCATTCACTTTTCACACTTCCTCCTTTTGTTTTTTATCTTTCACACTTTTGACTTTCTTTATTCATCCAAATAGCAAACTCATCACCACTCAACCTGACCAACTCGGCTATGTCCCCGTGCTGCAGTTCTCTGTCTTATCTAGATCATTTGCAATTGAATGGAATAGATCCCTTTTGGACAAAGTGGATTCACCTGCTGCTGCAGTGACCACAGGTGTGATAACATCTAGAATTGGCATCTGGTGCGATCTCTCCGCTTCCACTCCAAAGAAAGTTACCTGTTTATTCCTATCATGCATTGGTTTTTGGGGTTTTCTTTGAGTAATGATGATCTCTTTAGTAGTCTGTTGGCGCCCTCTCCTGGAGGAATAGTTTGCTTGCTCTTGGACATTCTAAAAGAGAGGTCATGATAGACATTGAGCTTCTGAGCTCAATTGGGGACAGTCATGGGTGATGAATGTTTGCAACCTACTGCGAAGCCTCATACCGCAATATAAGGAACGTCAAATACTAAGAAAGGGCGGCCTATGAAAGAATTACTACTTTCAATAAGTACACTTAAACGGCTAATTGGGAATAGAAAAACTGTAAAAAGCCCTCTGAGAAAGCCCCCCTCTAACCTTTGATAGTAAGCTTTTCTGTAGTCTGCCTGTTGATGTATTTTCCGTTTGAACTGTGCACAACATGAAGAGACGGAACACTGGCGGCTTGTCACAATGCCCCCCGATGACATCACAATAGCGCTGCTGCCTAGAAAACAAGCTGCGCAGAAGAAGTTGTTCTTTGGGTGGGAGGGTGGGCTAGTGGAAGGAGGGGGCAATCTCTTTTTTTCCCGGGTGGTAGGGGGATGACAGGAGAAGGGAAGCGGGTGGTGAGAAAGGTACAGAGGGCAGGGTTTGGGGGCTGGGAAGGAAAGGGAAAAGATTAGGGTTTGGGGATGATGAAAGGGCTTTCTACGGGTAAGGATGGCAAAGGGTGGCAGTGACGGAAAGTCAGGCAACCTGTCCTGTCCGTCTTTTTGTATCGTGAATTGGAAAGACTGCAAGGGGGAGGGGAGTTGCTTGCGCCCTAAAGGAGGAGTTATTCAGATTCATTGCAGTGGGCGGCGGCTGCAAAACGCACCATTCTTCTTGTTTTGGCTCTGCAAAGCAGCCTTTTCAAGGGTTGGCTTGGGTGACAAAATGTCTTGTGTAGGCGTGGGTTTGTCTCCCTCTCGCTCTCTCTCCCTAAGATGTGTCCGGCATAGGCCAGGGTGCCACTCGAGGCCCAAACCAATTCTGGTTATCGCTTCTCGGCCTTTTGGCTAAGATCAAGTGTAGTATCTGTTCTTATCAGTTTAATATCTGATACGTCCCCTATCTGGGGACCATATATTAAATGGATTTTTAGAACAGGGAGATGGAAAAAGAGCTTGCTCTGTCCACTCCACGCATTGACCTGGTATTGCAGTACCTCCAGGAACGGTGCACCCCTTCTTAACCCAGTTTCCAAAAGCAGAACTCAATTCACCTGATTCATATTAGCCCGATTTAATGAATTGGAAGAAAGCATACGTCTTCATATGCACCTCAATTTGGCCCATTCACTTTTCACACTTCCTCCTTTTGTTTTTTATCTTTCACACTTTTGACTTTCTTTATTCATCCAAATAGCAAACTCATCACCACTCAACCTGACCAACTCGGCTATGTCCCCGTGCTGCAGTTCTCTGTCTTATCTAGATCATTTGCAATTGAATGGAATAGATCCCTTTTGGACAAAGTGGATTCACCTGCTGCTGCAGTGACCACAGGTGTGATAACATCTAGAATTGGCATCTGGTGCGATCTCTCCGCTTCCACTCCAAAGAAAGTTACCTGTTTATTCCTATCATGCATTGGTTTTTGGGGTTTTCTTTGAGTAATGATGATCTCTTTAGTAGTCTGTTGGCGCCCTCTCCTGGAGGAATAGTTTGCTTGCTCTTGGACATTCTAAAAGAGAGGTCATGATAGACATTGAGCTTCTGAGCTCAATTGGGGACAGTCATGGGTGATGAATGTTTGCAACCTACTGCGAAGCCTCATACCGCAATATAAGGAACGTCAAATACTAAGAAAGGGCGGCCTATGAAAGAATTACTACTTTCAATAAGTACACTTAAACGGCTAATTGGGAATAGAAAAACTGTAAAAAGCCCTCTGAGAAAGCCCCCCTCTAACCTTTGATAGTAAGCTTTTCTGTAGTCTGCCTGTTGATGTATTTTCCGTTTGAACTGTGCACAACATGAAGAGACGGAACACTGGCGGCTTGTCACAATGCCCCCTGATGACATCACAATAGCGCTGCTGCCTAGAAAACAAGCTGCGCAGAAGAAGTTGTTCTTTGGGTGGGAGGGTGGGCTAGTGGAAGGAGGGGGCAATCTCTTTTTTTCCCGGGTGGTAGGGGGATGACAGGAGAAGGGAAGCGGGTGGTGAGAAAGGTACAGAGGGCAGGGTTTGGGGGCTGGGAAGGAAAGGGAAAAGATTAGGGTTTGGGGATGATGAAAGGGCTTTCTACGGGTAAGGATGGCAAAGGGTGGCAGTGACGGAAAGTCAGGCAACCTGTCCTGTCCGTCTTTTTGTATCGTGAATTGGAAAGACTGCAAGGGGGAGGGGAGTTGCTTGCGCCCTAAAGGAGGAGTTATTCAGATTCATTGCAGTGGGCGGCGGCTGCAAAACGCACCATTCTTCTTGTTTTGGCTCTGCAAAGCAGCCTTTTCAAGGGTTGGCTTGGGTGACAAAATGTCTTGTGTAGGCGTGGGTTTGTCTCCCTCTCGCTCTCTCTCCCTAAGATGTGTCCGGCATAGGCCAGGGTGCCACTCGAGGCCCAAACCAATTCTGGTTATCGCTTCTCGGCCTTTTGGCTAAGATCAAGTGTAGTATCTGTTCTTATCAGTTTAATATCTGATACGTCCCCTATCTGGGGACCATATATTAAATGGATTTTTAGAACAGGGAGATGGAAAAAGAGCTTGCTCTGTCCACTCCACGCATTGACCTGGTATTGCAGTACCTCCAGGAACGGTGCACCCCTTCTTAACCCAGTTTCCAAAAGCAGAACTCAATTCACCTGATTCATATTAGCCCGATTTAATGAATTGGAAGAAAGCATACGTCTTCATATGCACCTCAATTTGGCCCATTCACTTTTCACACTTCCTCCTTTTGTTTTTTATCTTTCACACTTTTGACTTTCTTTATTCATCCAAATAGCAAACTCATCACCACTCAACCTGACCAACTCGGCTATGTCCCCGTGCTGCAGTTCTCTGTCTTATCTAGATCATTTGCAATTGAATGGAATAGATCCCTTTTGGACAAAGTGGATTCACCTGCTGCTGCAGTGACCACAGGTGTGATAACATCTAGAATTGGCATCTGGTGCGATCTCTCCGCTTCCACTCCAAAGAAAGTTACCTGTTTATTCCTATCATGCATTGGTTTTTGGGGTTTTCTTTGAGTAATGATGATCTCTTTAGTAGTCTGTTGGCGCCCTCTCCTGGAGGAATAGTTTGCTTGCTCTTGGACATTCTAAAAGAGAGGTCATGATAGACATTGAGCTTCTGAGCTCAATTGGGGACAGTCATGGGTGATGAATGTTTGCAACCTACTGCGAAGCCTCATACCGCAATATAAGGAACGTCAAATACTAAGAAAGGGCGGCCTATGAAAGAATTACTACTTTCAATAAGTACACTTAAACGGCTAATTGGGAATAGAAAAACTGTAAAAAGCCCTCTGAGAAAGCCCCCCTCTAACCTTTGATAGTAAGCTTTTCTGTAGTCTGCCTGTTGATGTATTTTCCGTTTGAACTGTGCACAACATGAAGAGACGGAACACTGGCGGCTTGTCACAATGCCCCCCGATGACATCACAATAGCGCTGCTGCCTAGAAAACAAGCTGCGCAGAAGAAGTTGTTCTTTGGGTGGGAGGGTGGGCTAGTGGAAGGAGGGGGCAATCTCTTTTTTTCCCGGGTGGTAGGGGGATGACAGGAGAAGGGAAGCGGGTGGTGAGAAAGGTACAGAGGGCAGGGTTTGGGGGCTGGGAAGGAAAGGGAAAAGATTAGGGTTTGGGGATGATGAAAGGGCTTTCTACGGGTAAGGATGGCAAAGGGTGGCAGTGACGGAAAGTCAGGCAACCTGTCCTGTCCGTCTTTTTGTATCGTGAATTGGAAAGACTGCAAGGGGGAGGGGAGTTGCTTGCGCCCTAAAGGAGGAGTTATTCAGATTCATTGCAGTGGGCGGCGGCTGCAAAACGCACCATTCTTCTTGTTTTGGCTCTGCAAAGCAGCCTTTTCAAGGGTTGGCTTGGGTGACAAAATGTCTTGTGTAGGCGTGGGTTTGTCTCCCTCTCGCTCTCTCTCCCTAAGATGTGTCCGGCATAGGCCAGGGTGCCACTCGAGGCCCAAACCAATTCTGGTTATCGCTTCTCGGCCTTTTGGCTAAGATCAAGTGTAGTATCTGTTCTTATCAGTTTAATATCTGATACGTCCCCTATCTGGGGACCATATATTAAATGGATTTTTAGAACAGGGAGATGGAAAAAGAGCTTGCTCTGTCCACTCCACGCATTGACCTGGTATTGCAGTACCTCCAGGAACGGTGCACCCCTTCTTAACCCAGTTTCCAAAAGCAGAACTCAATTCACCTGATTCATATTAGCCCGATTTAATGAATTGGAAGAAAGCATACGTCTTCATATGCACCTCAATTTGGCCCATTCACTTTTCACACTTCCTCCTTTTGTTTTTTATCTTTCACACTTTTGACTTTCTTTATTCATCCAAATAGCAAACTCATCACCACTCAACCTGACCA
This sequence comes from Anomaloglossus baeobatrachus, assembly GCF_048569485.1. NCBI lineage: Eukaryota > Metazoa > Chordata > Amphibia > Anura > Aromobatidae > Anomaloglossus > Anomaloglossus baeobatrachus. Next base: position 4,332 of record NW_027444519.1, on the reverse strand, counting down.
ACTCGGCTATGTCCCCGTGCTGCAGTTCTCTGTCTTATCTAGATCATTTGCAATTGAATGGAATAGATCCCTTTTGGACAAAGTGGATTCACCTGCTGCTGCAGTGACCACAGGTGTGATAACATCTAGAATTGGCATCTGGTGCGATCTCTCCGCTTCCACTCCAAAGAAAGTTACCTGTTTATTCCTATCATGCATTGGTTTTTGGGGTTTTCTTTGAGTAATGATGATCTCTTTAGTAGTCTGTTGGCGCCCTCTCCTGGAGGAATAGTTTGCTTGCTCTTGGACATTCTAAAAGAGAGGTCATGATAGACATTGAGCTTCTGAGCTCAATTGGGGACAGTCATGGGTGATGAATGTTTGCAACCTACTGCGAAGCCTCATACCGCAATATAAGGAACGTCAAATACTAAGAAAGGGCGGCCTATGAAAGAATTACTACTTTCAATAAGTACACTTAAACGGCTAATTGGGAATAGAAAAACTGTAAAAAGCCCTCTGAGAAAGCCCCCCTCTAACCTTTGATAGTAAGCTTTTCTGTAGTCTGCCTGTTGATGTATTTTCCGTTTGAACTGTGCACAACATGAAGAGACGGAACACTGGCGGCTTGTCACAATGCCCCCCGATGACATCACAATAGCGCTGCTGCCTAGAAAACAAGCTGCGCAGAAGAAGTTGTTCTTTGGGTGGGAGGGTGGGCTAGTGGAAGGAGGGGGCAATCTCTTTTTTTCCCGGGTGGTAGGGGGATGACAGGAGAAGGGAAGCGGGTGGTGAGAAAGGTACAGAGGGCAGGGTTTGGGGGCTGGGAAGGAAAGGGAAAAGATTAGGGTTTGGGGATGATGAAAGGGCTTTCTACGGGTAAGGATGGCAAAGGGTGGCAGTGACGGAAAGTCAGGCAACCTGTCCTGTCCGTCTTTTTGTATCGTGAATTGGAAAGACTGCAAGGGGGAGGGGAGTTGCTTGCGCCCTAAAGGAGGAGTTATTCAGATTCATTGCAGTGGGCGGCGGCTGCAAAACGCACCATTCTTCTTGTTTTGGCTCTGCAAAGCAGCCTTTTCAAGGGTTGGCTTGGGTGACAAAATGTCTTGTGTAGGCGTGGGTTTGTCTCCCTCTCGCTCTCTCTCCCTAAGATGTGTCCGGCATAGGCCAGGGTGCCACTCGAGGCCCAAACCAATTCTGGTTATCGCTTCTCGGCCTTTTGGCTAAGATCAAGTGTAGTATCTGTTCTTATCAGTTTAATATCTGATACGTCCCCTATCTGGGGACCATATATTAAATGGATTTTTAGAACAGGGAGATGGAAAAAGAGCTTGCTCTGTCCACTCCACGCATTGACCTGGTATTGCAGTACCTCCAGGAACGGTGCACCCCTTCTTAACCCAGTTTCCAAAAGCAGAACTCAATTCACCTGATTCATATTAGCCCGATTTAATGAATTGGAAGAAAGCATACGTCTTCATATGCACCTCAATTTGGCCCATTCACTTTTCACACTTCCTCCTTTTGTTTTTTATCTTTCACACTTTTGACTTTCTTTATTCATCCAAATAGCAAACTCATCACCACTCAACCTGACCAACTCGGCTATGTCCCCGTGCTGCAGTTCTCTGTCTTATCTAGATCATTTGCAATTGAATGGAATAGATCCCTTTTGGACAAAGTGGATTCACCTGCTGCTGCAGTGACCACAGGTGTGATAACATCTAGAATTGGCATCTGGTGCGATCTCTCCGCTTCCACTCCAAAGAAAGTTACCTGTTTATTCCTATCATGCATTGGTTTTTGGGGTTTTCTTTGAGTAATGATGATCTCTTTAGTAGTCTGTTGGCGCCCTCTCCTGGAGGAATAGTTTGCTTGCTCTTGGACATTCTAAAAGAGAGGTCATGATAGACATTGAGCTTCTGAGCTCAATTGGGGACAGTCATGGGTGATGAATGTTTGCAACCTACTGCGAAGCCTCATACCGCAATATAAGGAACGTCAAATACTAAGAAAGGGCGGCCTATGAAAGAATTACTACTTTCAATAAGTACACTTAAACGGCTAATTGGGAATAGAAAAACTGTAAAAAGCCCTCTGAGAAAGCCCCCCTCTAACCTTTGATAGTAAGCTTTTCTGTAGTCTGCCTGTTGATGTATTTTCCGTTTGAACTGTGCACAACATGAAGAGACGGAACACTGGCGGCTTGTCACAATGCCCCCTGATGACATCACAATAGCGCTGCTGCCTAGAAAACAAGCTGCGCAGAAGAAGTTGTTCTTTGGGTGGGAGGGTGGGCTAGTGGAAGGAGGGGGCAATCTCTTTTTTTCCCGGGTGGTAGGGGGATGACAGGAGAAGGGAAGCGGGTGGTGAGAAAGGTACAGAGGGCAGGGTTTGGGGGCTGGGAAGGAAAGGGAAAAGATTAGGGTTTGGGGATGATGAAAGGGCTTTCTACGGGTAAGGATGGCAAAGGGTGGCAGTGACGGAAAGTCAGGCAACCTGTCCTGTCCGTCTTTTTGTATCGTGAATTGGAAAGACTGCAAGGGGGAGGGGAGTTGCTTGCGCCCTAAAGGAGGAGTTATTCAGATTCATTGCAGTGGGCGGCGGCTGCAAAACGCACCATTCTTCTTGTTTTGGCTCTGCAAAGCAGCCTTTTCAAGGGTTGGCTTGGGTGACAAAATGTCTTGTGTAGGCGTGGGTTTGTCTCCCTCTCGCTCTCTCTCCCTAAGATGTGTCCGGCATAGGCCAGGGTGCCACTCGAGGCCCAAACCAATTCTGGTTATCGCTTCTCGGCCTTTTGGCTAAGATCAAGTGTAGTATCTGTTCTTATCAGTTTAATATCTGATACGTCCCCTATCTGGGGACCATATATTAAATGGATTTTTAGAACAGGGAGATGGAAAAAGAGCTTGCTCTGTCCACTCCACGCATTGACCTGGTATTGCAGTACCTCCAGGAACGGTGCACCCCTTCTTAACCCAGTTTCCAAAAGCAGAACTCAATTCACCTGATTCATATTAGCCCGATTTAATGAATTGGAAGAAAGCATACGTCTTCATATGCACCTCAATTTGGCCCATTCACTTTTCACACTTCCTCCTTTTGTTTTTTATCTTTCACACTTTTGACTTTCTTTATTCATCCAAATAGCAAACTCATCACCACTCAACCTGACCAACTCGGCTATGTCCCCGTGCTGCAGTTCTCTGTCTTATCTAGATCATTTGCAATTGAATGGAATAGATCCCTTTTGGACAAAGTGGATTCACCTGCTGCTGCAGTGACCACAGGTGTGATAACATCTAGAATTGGCATCTGGTGCGATCTCTCCGCTTCCACTCCAAAGAAAGTTACCTGTTTATTCCTATCATGCATTGGTTTTTGGGGTTTTCTTTGAGTAATGATGATCTCTTTAGTAGTCTGTTGGCGCCCTCTCCTGGAGGAATAGTTTGCTTGCTCTTGGACATTCTAAAAGAGAGGTCATGATAGACATTGAGCTTCTGAGCTCAATTGGGGACAGTCATGGGTGATGAATGTTTGCAACCTACTGCGAAGCCTCATACCGCAATATAAGGAACGTCAAATACTAAGAAAGGGCGGCCTATGAAAGAATTACTACTTTCAATAAGTACACTTAAACGGCTAATTGGGAATAGAAAAACTGTAAAAAGCCCTCTGAGAAAGCCCCCCTCTAACCTTTGATAGTAAGCTTTTCTGTAGTCTGCCTGTTGATGTATTTTCCGTTTGAACTGTGCACAACATGAAGAGACGGAACACTGGCGGCTTGTCACAATGCCCCCCGATGACATCACAATAGCGCTGCTGCCTAGAAAACAAGCTGCGCAGAAGAAGTTGTTCTTTGGGTGGGAGGGTGGGCTAGTGGAAGGAGGGGGCAATCTCTTTTTTTCCCGGGTGGTAGGGGGATGACAGGAGAAGGGAAGCGGGTGGTGAGAAAGGTACAGAGGGCAGGGTTTGGGGGCTGGGAAGGAAAGGGAAAAGATTAGGGTTTGGGGATGATGAAAGGGCTTTCTACGGGTAAGGATGGCAAAGGGTGGCAGTGACGGAAAGTCAGGCAACCTGTCCTGTCCGTCTTTTTGTATCGTGAATTGGAAAGACTGCAAGGGGGAGGGGAGTTGCTTGCGCCCTAAAGGAGGAGTTATTCAGATTCATTGCAGTGGGCGGCGGCTGCAAAACGCACCATTCTTCTTGTTTTGGCTCTGCAAAGCAGCCTTTTCAAGGGTTGGCTTGGGTGACAAAATGTCTTGTGTAGGCGTGGGTTTGTCTCCCTCTCGCTCTCTCTCCCTAAGATGTGTCCGGCATAGGCCAGGGTGCCACTCGAGGCCCAAACCAATT